>NW_022148224.1:0-34338 GCF_901933205.1 Camarhynchus parvulus
TTTGCAAATGCACACACAATGCCAGTGTTGTGCTGCTTCGCTTTTGTCCTTTTAGCGCCTCTTTGTCACCTACACCTTAGAAAAACTTTTTCACTATGTCTGGCAAGGAGAAACTGTGCCAGGACAGAAAACATCTCCTATCGCGGTTCTAGAGGTTGCACAAAGGTTTGTACAGTGTTTTGCACCAAGGAAAAGAAAGTTGTCCAAAACTCCTTCTTTTTCAATATTCATGTGAATGCAAAAGGCAGGAGAGTGGTAAGGTACTGTTTTCCATCAGTTTGCAAAATGCACACACAATGCCAGTGTTGTGCTGCTTCGTTTTGTCCTTTAGCGCCTCTTTTGTCACCTACACCTTAGAAAAAGCTTTTCACTATGTCTCGCAAGGAGAAACTGTGCCAGGACAGAAAACATCTCCTATCGTGTTCTAGAGGTTGCACAAAGGTTTGTACAGTGTTTTGCACCAAGGAAAAGAAAGTTGTCCAAAACTCCTTCTTTTTCAATATTCATGTGAATGCAAAAGGCAGGAGAGTGGTAAGGTACTGTTTTCCATCAGTTTGCAAAATGCACACACAATGCCAGTGTTGTGCTGCTTCGTTTTGTCCTTTAGCGCCTCTTTGTCACCTACACCTTAGAAAAACCTTTTCACTATGTCTCGCAAGGAGAAACTGTGCCAGGACAGAAAACATCTCCTATCGTGTTCTAGAGGTTGCACAAAGGTTTGTACAGTGTTTTGCACCAAGGAAAAGAAAGTTGTCCAAAACTCCTTCTTTTTCAATATTCATGTGAATGCAAAAGGCAGGAGAGTGGTAAGGTACTGTTTTCCATCAGTTTGCAAAATGCACACACAATGCCAGTGTTGTGCTGCTTCGTTTTGTCCTTTAGCTGCCTCTTGTCACCTACACCTTAGAAAAAGCTTTTTCACTATGTCTGGCAAGGAGAAACTGTGCCAGGACAGAAAACATCTCCTATCGTGTTCTAGAGGTTGCACAAAGGTTTGTACAGTGTTTTGCACCAAGGAAAAGAAAGTTGTCCAAAACTCCTTCTTTTTCAATATTCATGTGAATGCAAAAGGCAGGAGAGTGGTAAGGTACTGTTTTCCATCAGTTTGCAAAATGCACACACAATGCCAGTGTTGTGCTGCTTCGTTTTGTCCTTTAGCGCCTCTTTGTCACCTACACCTTAGAAAAGCTTTCACTCACTATGTCTGGCAAGGAGAAACTGTGCCAGGACAGAAAACATCTCCTATCGTGTTCTAGAGGTTGCACAAAGGTTTGTACAGTGTTTTGCACCAAGGAAAAGAAAGTTGTCCAAAACTCCTTCTTTTTCAATATTCATGTGAATGCAAAAGGCAGGAGAGTGGTAAGGTACTGTTTTCCATCAGTTTGCAAAATGCACACACAATGCCAGTGTTGTGCTGCTTCGTTTTTGTCCTTTAGCGCCTCTTTGTCACCTACACCTTAGAAAAAGCTTTCTCACTATGTCTCGCAAGGAGAAACTGTGCCAGACAGAAAAAACATCTCCTATCGTGTTCTAGAGGTTGCACAAAGGTTTGTACAGTGTTTTGCACCAAGGAAAAGAAAGTTGTCCAAAACTCCTTCTTTTTCAATATTCATGTGAATGCAAAAGGCAGGAGAGTGGTAAGGTACTGTTTTCCATCAGTTTGCAAAATGCACACACAATGCCAGTGTTGTGCTGCTTCGTTTTGTCCTTTAGCGCCTCTTTGTCACCTACACCTTAGAAAAAGCTTTTCACTATGTCTGGCAAGGAGAAACTGTGCCAGGACAGAAAACATCTCCTATCGTGTTCTAGAGGTTGCACAAAGGTTTGTACAGTGTTTTGCACCAAGGAAAAGAAAGTTGTCCAAAACTCCTTCTTTTTCAATATTCATGTGAATGCAAAAGGCAGGAGAGTGGTAAGGTACTGTTTTCCATCAGTTTGCAAAATGCACACACAATGCCAGTGTTGTGCTGCTTCGCTTTTGTCCTTTAGCGCCTCTTTGTCACCTACACCTTAGAAAAAGCTTTCACTATGTCTCGCAAGGAGAAACTGTGCCAGGACAGAAAACATCTCCTATCGTGTTCTAGAGGTTGCACAAAGGTTTGTACAGTGTTTTGCACCAAGGAAAAGAAAGTTGTCCAAAACTCCTTCTTTTTCAATATTCATGTGAATGCAAAAGGCAGGAGAGTGGTAAGGTACTGTTTTCCATCAGTTTGCAAAATGCACACACAATGCCAGTGTTGTGCTGCTTCGTTTTGTCCTTTAGCCGCCTCTTGTCACCTACACCTTAGAAAAAAGCTTTTCACTATGTCTCGCAAGGAGAAACTGTGCCAGGACAGAAAACATCTCCTATCGTGTTCTAGAGGTTGCACAAAGGTTTGTACAGTGTTTTGCACCAAGGAAAAGAAAGTTGTCCAAAACTCCTTCTTTTTCAATATTCATGTGAATGCAAAAGGCAGGAGAGTGGTAAGGTACTGTTTTCCATCAGTTTGCAAAATGCACACACAATGCCAGTGTTGTGCTGCTTCGTTTTGTCCTTTAGCTGCCTCTTTGTCACCTACACCTTAGAAAAAGCTTTTTCACTATGTCTGGCAAGGAGAAACTGTGCCAGGACAGAAAACATCTCCTATCGTGTTCTAGAGGTTGCACAAAGGTTTGTACAGTGTTTTGCACCAAGGAAAAGAAAGTTGTCCAAAACTCCTTCTTTTTCAATATTCATGTGAATGCAAAAGGCAGGAGAGTGGTAAGGTACTGTTTTCCATCAGTTTGCAAAATGCACACACAATGCCAGTGTTGTGCTGCTTCGTTTTGTCCTTTAGCGCCTCTTTGTCACCTACACCTTAGAAAACCTTTTTCACTATGTCTGGCAAGGAGAAACTGTGCCAGGACAGAAAACATCTCCTATCGTGTTCTAGAGGTTGCACAAAGGTTTGTACAGTGTTTTGCACCAAGGAAAAGAAAGTTGTCCAAAACTCCTTCTTTTTCAATATTCATGTGAATGCAAAAGGCAGGAGAGTGGTAAGGTACTGTTTTCCATCAGTTTGCAAAATGCACACACAATGCCAGTGTTGTGCTGCTTCGTTTTGTCCTTTAGCTGCCTCTTTGTCACCTACACCTTAGAAAAAGCTTTTTCACTATGTCTGGCAAGGAGAAACTGTGCCAGGACAGAAAACATCTCCTATCGTGTTCTAGAGGTTGCACAAAGGTTTGTACAGTGTTTTGCACCAAGGAAAAGAAAGTTGTCCAAAACTCCTTCTTTTTCAATATTCATGTGAATGCAAAAGGCAGGAGAGTGGTAAGGTACTGTTTTCCATCAGTTTGCAAAATGCACACACAATGCCAGTGTTGTGCTGCTTCGCTTTTGTCCTTTAGCGCCTCTTTGTCACCTACACCTTAGAAAAAGCTTTTCACTATGTCTGGCAAGGAGAAACTGTGCCAGGACAGAAAACATCTCCTATCGTGTTCTAGAGGTTGCACAAAGGTTTGTACAGTGTTTTGCACCAAGGAAAAGAAAGTTGTCCAAAACTCCTTCTTTTTCAATATTCATGTGAATGCAAAAGGCAGGAGAGTGGTAAGGTACTGTTTTCCATCAGTTTGCAAAATGCACACACAATGCCAGTGTTGTGCTGCTTCGTTTTGTCCTTTAGCCGCCTCTTGTCACCTACACCTTAGAAAAAGCTTTCACTATGTCTCGCAAGGAGAAACTGTGCCAGGACAGAAAACATCTCCTATCGTGTTCTAGAGGTTGCACAAAGGTTTGTACAGTGTTTTGCACCAAGGAAAAGAAAGTTGTCCAAAACTCCTTCTTTTTCAATATTCATGTGAATGCAAAAGGCAGGAGAGTGGTAAGGTACTGTTTTCCATCAGTTTGCAAAATGCACACACAATGCCAGTGTTGTGCTGCTTCGTTTTGTCCTTTAGCGCCTCTTGTCACCTACACCTTAGAAAAAGCTTTTCACTATGTCTGGCAAGGAGAAACTGTGCCAGGACAGAAAACATCTCCTATCGTGTTCTAGAGGTTGCACAAAGGTTTGTACAGTGTTTTGCACCAAGGAAAAGAAAGTTGTCCAAAACTCCTTCTTTTTCAATATTCATGTGAATGCAAAAGGCAGGAGAGTGGTAAGGTACTGTTTTCCATCAGTTTGCAAAATGCACACACAATGCCAGTGTTGTGCTGCTTCGTTTTGTCCTTTAGCGCCTCTTTGTCACCTACACCTTAGAAAAAGCTTTTTCACTATGTCTGGCAAGGAGAAACTGTGCCAGGACAGAAAACATCTCCTATCGTGTTCTAGAGGTTGCACAAAGGTTTGTACAGTGTTTTGCACCAAGGAAAAGAAAGTTGTCCAAAACTCCTTCTTTTCAATATTCATGTGAATGCAAAAGGCAGGAGAGTGGTAAGGTACTGTTTTCCATCAGTTTGCAAAATGCACACACAATGCCAGTGTTGTGCTGCTTCGTTTTGTCCTTTAGCGCCTCTTTGTCACCTACACCTTAGAAAAAGCTTTTCACTATGTCTGGCAAGGAGAAACTGTGCCAGGACAGAAAACATCTCCTATCGTGTTCTAGAGGTTGCACAAAGGTTTGTACAGTGTTTTGCACCAAGGAAAAGAAAGTTGTCCAAAACTCCTTCTTTTTCAATATTCATGTGAATGCAAAAGGCAGGAGAGTGGTAAGGTACTGTTTTCCATCAGTTTGCAAAATGCACACACAATGCCAGTGTTGTGCTGCTTTCGTTTTGTCCTTTAGCTGCCTCTTTGTCACCTACACCTTAGAAAACCTTTTTCACTATGTCTGGCAAGGAGAAACTGTGCCAGGACAGAAAACATCTCCTATCGTGTTCTAGAGGTTGCACAAAGGTTTGTACAGTGTTTTGCACCAAGGAAAAGAAAGTTGTCCAAAACTCCTTCTTTTTCAATATTCATGTGAATGCAAAAGGCAGGAGAGTGGTAAGGTACTGTTTTCCATCAGTTTGCAAAATGCACACACAATGCCAGTGTTGTGCTGCTTCGTTTTGTCCTTTAGCGCCTCTTTGTCACCTACACCTTAGAAAAAGCTTTTCACTATGTCTGGCAAGGAGAAACTGTGCCAGGACAGAAAACATCTCCTATCGTGTTCTAGAGGTTGCACAAAGGTTTGTACAGTGTTTTGCACCAAGGAAAAGAAAGTTGTCCAAAACTCCTTCTTTTTCAATATTCATGTGAATGCAAAAGGCAGGAGAGTGGTAAGGTACTGTTTTCCATCAGTTTGCAAAATGCACACACAATGCCAGTGTTGTGCTGCTTCGTTTTGTCCTTTAGCCGCCTTTGTCACCTACACCTTAGAAAAAGCTTTTCACTATGTCTGGCAAGGAGAAACTGTGCCAGGACAGAAAACATCTCCTATCGTGTTCTAGAGGTTGCACAAAGGTTTGTACAGTGTTTTGCACCAAGGAAAAGAAAGTTGTCCAAAACTCCTTCTTTTTCAATATTCATGTGAATGCAAAAGGCAGGAGAGTGGTAAGGTACTGTTTTCCATCAGTTTGCAAAATGCACACACAATGCCAGTGTTGTGCTGCTTCGCTTTTGTCCTTTAGCCGCCTCTTTTGTCACCTACACCTTAGAAAAAGCTTTTCACTATGTCTCGCAAGGAGAAACTGTGCCAGGACAGAAAACATCTCCTATCGTGTTCTAGAGGTTGCACAAAGGTTTGTACAGTGTTTTGCACCAAGGAAAAGAAAGTTGTCCAAAACTCCTCTTTTTCAATATTCATGTGAATGCAAAAGGCAGGAGAGTGGTAAGGTACTGTTTTCCATCAGTTTGCAAAATGCACACACAATGCCAGTGTTGTGCTGCTTCGTTTTGTCCTTTAGCCGCCTCTTTGTCACCTACACCTTAGAAAAAGCTTTTCACTATGTCTGGCAAGGAGAAACTGTGCCAGGACAGAAAACATCTCCTATCGTGTTCTAGAGGTTGCACAAAGGTTTGTACAGTGTTTTGCACCAAGGAAAAGAAAGTTGTCCAAAACTCCTTCTTTTTCAATATTCATGTGAATGCAAAAGGCAGGAGAGTGGTAAGGTACTGTTTTCCATCAGTTTGCAAAATGCACACACAATGCCAGTGTTGTGCTGCTTCGTTTTGTCCTTTAGCGCCTCTTTGTCACCTACACCTTAGAAAAGCTTTTCACTATGTCTGGCAAGGAGAAACTGTGCCAGGACAGAAAACATCTCCTATCGTGTTCTAGAGGTTGCACAAAGGTTTGTACAGTGTTTTGCACCAAGGAAAAGAAAGTTGTCCAAAACTCCTTCTTTTTCAATATTCATGTGAATGCAAAAGGCAGGAGAGTGGTAAGGTACTGTTTTCCATCAGTTTGCAAATGCACACACAATGCCAGTGTTGTGCTGCTTCGTTTTGTCCTTTTTAGCGCCTCTTTGTCACCTACACCTTAGAAAAGCTTTTTCACTATGTCTGGCAAGGAGAAACTGTGCCAGGACAGAAAACATCTCCTATCGTGTTCTAGAGGTTGCACAAAGGTTTGTACAGTGTTTTGCACCAAGGAAAAGAAAGTTGTCCAAAACTCCTTCTTTTTCAATATTCATGTGAATGCAAAAGGCAGGAGAGTGGTAAGGTACTGTTTTCCATCAGTTTGCAAAATGCACACACAATGCCAGTGTTGTGCTGCTTCGTTTTGTCCTTTAGCGCCTCTTTGTCACCTACACCTTAGAAAAAGCTTTTCACTATGTCTGGCAAGGAGAAACTGTGCCAGGACAGAAAACATCTCCTATCGTGTTCTAGAGGTTGCACAAAGGTTTGTACAGTGTTTTGCACCAAGGAAAAGAAAGTTGTCCAAAACTCCTTCTTTTTCAATATTCATGTGAATGCAAAAGGCAGGAGAGTGGTAAGGTACTGTTTTCCATCAGTTTGCAAAATGCACACACAATGCCAGTGTTGTGCTGCTTCGTTTTGTCCTTTAGCGCCTCTTTGTCACCTACACCTTAGAAAAACCTTTTCACTATGTCTGGCAAGGAGAAACTGTGCCAGGACAGAAAACATCTCCTATCGTGTTCTAGAGGTTGCACAAAGGTTTGTACAGTGTTTTGCACCAAGGAAAAGAAAGTTGTCCAAAACTCCTTCTTTTTCAATATTCATGTGAATGCAAAAGGCAGGAGAGTGGTAAGGTACTGTTTTCCATCAGTTTGCAAATGCACACACAATGCCAGTGTTGTGCTGCTTCGTTTTGTCCTTTAGCGCCTTTGTCACCTACACCTTAGAAAAGCTTTTTTCACTATGTCTGGCAAGGAGAAACTGTGCCAGGACAGAAAACATCTCCTATCGTGTTCTAGAGGTTGCACAAAGGTTTGTACAGTGTTTTGCACCAAGGAAAAGAAAGTTGTCCAAAACTCCTTCTTTTTCAATATTCATGTGAATGCAAAAGGCAGGAGAGTGGTAAGGTACTGTTTTCCATCAGTTTGCAAAATGCACACACAATGCCAGTGTGTTGTGCTGCTTCGTTTTGTCCTTTAGCGCCTCTTTGTCACCTACACCTTAGAAAAAGCTTTTCACTATGTCTCGCAAGGAGAAACTGTGCCAGGACAGAAAACATCTCCTATCGTGTTCTAGAGGTTGCACAAAGGTTTGTACAGTGTTTTGCACCAAGGAAAAGAAAGTTGTCCAAAACTCCTTCTTTTTCAATATTCATGTGAATGCAAAAGGCAGGAGAGTGGTAAGGTACTGTTTTCCATCAGTTTGCAAAATGCACACACAATGCCAGTGTTGTGCTGCTTCGTTTTGTCCTTTAGCGCCTCTTGTCACCTACACCTTAGAAAAAGCTTTTCACTATGTCTGGCAAGGAGAAACTGTGCCAGGACAGAAAACATCTCCTATCGTGTTCTAGAGGTTGCACAAAGGTTTGTACAGTGTTTTGCACCAAGGAAAAGAAAGTTGTCCAAAACTCCTTCTTTTTCAATATTCATGTGAATGCAAAAGGCAGGAGAGTGGTAAGGTACTGTTTTCCATCAGTTTGCAAAATGCACACACAATGCCAGTGTTGTGCTGCTTCGTTTTTTGTCCTTTAGCGCCTCTTTGTCACCTACACCTTAGAAAAAGCTTTTCACTATGTCTCGCAAGGAGAAACTGTGCCAGGACAGAAAACATCTCCTATCGTGTTCTAGAGGTTGCACAAAGGTTTGTACAGTGTTTTGCACCAAGGAAAAGAAAGTTGTCCAAAACTCCTTTTTTTTCAATATTCATGTGAATGCAAAAGGCAGGAGAGTGGTAAGGTACTGTTTTCCATCAGTTTGCAAAATGCACACACAATGCCAGTGTTGTGCTGCTTCGTTTTGTCCTTTAGCTGCCTCTTTGTCACCTACACCTTAGAAAAAGCTTTTCACTATGTCTGGCAAGGAGAAACTGTGCCAGGACAGAAAACATCTCCTATCGTGTTCTAGAGGTTGCACAAAGGTTTGTACAGTGTTTTGCACCAAGGAAAAGAAAGTTGTCCAAAACTCCTTCTTTTTCAATATTCATGTGAATGCAAAAGGCAGGAGAGTGGTAAGGTACTGTTTTCCATCAGTTTGCAAAATGCACACACAATGCCAGTGTGTTGTGCTGCTTCGTTTTGTCCTTTAGCGCCTCTTTGTCACCTACACCTTAGAAAAAGCTTTTCACTATGTCTGGCAAGGAGAAACTGTGCCAGGACAGAAAACATCTCCTATCGTGTTCTAGAGGTTGCACAAAGGTTTGTACAGTGTTTTGCACCAAGGAAAAGAAAGTTGTCCAAAACTCCTTCTTTTTCAATATTCATGTGAATGCAAAAGGCAGGAGAGTGGTAAGGTACTGTTTTCCATCAGTTTGCAAAATGCACACACAATGCCAGTGTTGTGCTGCTTCGTTTTGTCCTTTAGCGCCTCTTTGTCACCTACACCTTAGAAAAGCTTTTTCACTATGTCTGGCAAGGAGAAACTGTGCCAGGACAGAAAACATCTCCTATCGTGTTCTAGAGGTTGCACAAAGGTTTGTACAGTGTTTTGCACCAAGGAAAAGAAAGTTGTCCAAAACTCCTTCTTTTTCAATATTCATGTGAATGCAAAAGGCAGGAGAGTGGTAAGGTACTGTTTTCCATCAGTTTGCAAAATGCACACACAATGCCAGTGTTGTGCTGCTTCGTTTTGTCCTTTAGCTGCCTCTTTGTCACCTACACCTTAGAAAAAGCTTTTTCACTATGTCTGGCAAGGAGAAACTGTGCCAGGACAGAAAAAAACATCTCCTATCGTGTTCTAGAGGTTGCACAAAGGTTTGTACAGTGTTTTGCACCAAGGAAAAGAAAGTTGTCCAAAACTCCTTCTTTTTCAATATTCATGTGAATGCAAAAGGCAGGAGAGTGGTAAGGTACTGTTTTCCATCAGTTTGCAAAATGCACACACAATGCCAGTGTTGTGCTGCTTTCGTTTTGTCCTTTAGCGCCTCTTTGTCACCTACACCTTAGAAAAAGCTTTTCACTCACTATGTCTGGCAAGGAGAAACTGTGCCAGGACAGAAAACATCTCCTATCGTGTTCTAGAGGTTGCACAAAGGTTTGTACAGTGTTTTGCACCAAGGAAAAGAAAGTTGTCCAAAACTCCTTCTTTTTCAATATTCATGTGAATGCAAAAGGCAGGAGAGTGGTAAGGTACTGTTTTCCATCAGTTTGCAAAATGCACACACAATGCCAGTGTTGTGCTGCTTCGTTTTGTCCTTTAGCGCCTCTTTGTCACCTACACCTTAGAAAAACTTTTTCACTATGTCTGGCAAGGAGAAACTGTGCCAGGACAGAAAACATCTCCTATCGTGTTCTAGAGGTTGCACAAAGGTTTGTACAGTGTTTTGCACCAAGGAAAAGAAAGTTGTCCAAAACTCCTTCTTTTTTCAATATTCATGTGAATGCAAAAGGCAGGAGAGTGGTAAGGTACTGTTTTCCATCAGTTTGCAAAATGCACACACAATGCCAGTGTTGTGCTGCTTCGTTTTGTCCTTTAGCGCCTCTTGTCACCTACACCTTTAGAAAAAGCTTTTCACTATGTCTGGCAAGGAGAAACTGTGCCAGGACAGAAAACATCTCCTATCGTGTTCTAGAGGTTGCACAAAGGTTTGTACAGTGTTTTGCACCAAGGAAAAGAAAGTTGTCCAAAACTCCTTCTTTTTCAATATTCATGTGAATGCAAAAGGCAGGAGAGTGGTAAGGTACTGTTTTCCATCAGTTTGCAAAATGCACACACAATGCCAGTGTTGTGCTGCTTCGTTTTGTCCTTTTAGCTCTTTGTCACCTACACCTTTAGAAAAGCTTTTCACTATGTCTGGCAAGGAGAAACTGTGCCAGGACAGAAAACATCTCCTATCGTGTTCTAGAGGTTGCACAAAGGTTTGTACAGTGTTTTGCACCAAGGAAAAGAAAGTTGTCCAAAACTCCTTCTTTTTCAATATTCATGTGAATGCAAAAGGCAGGAGAGTGGTAAGGTACTGTTTTCCATCAGTTTGCAAAATGCACACACAATGCCAGTGTTGTGCTGCTTCGTTTTGTCCTTTAGCGCCTCTTTGTCACCTACACCTTAGAAAAAAGCTTTCACTATGTCTGGCAAGGAGAAACTGTGCCAGGACAGAAAACATCTCCTATCGTGTTCTAGAGGTTGCACAAAGGTTTGTACAGTGTTTTGCACCAAGGAAAAGAAAGTTGTCCAAAACTCCTTCTTTTTCAATATTCATGTGAATGCAAAAGGCAGGAGAGTGGTAAGGTACTGTTTTCCATCAGTTTGCAAAATGCACACACAATGCCAGTGTTGTGCTGCTTCGTTTTGTCTTTTTAGCGCCTCTTTGTCACCTACACCTTAGAAAAAAGCTTTTCACTATGTCTGGCAAGGAGAAACTGTGCCAGGACAGAAAACATCTCCTATCGTGTTCTAGAGGTTGCACAAAGGTTTGTACAGTGTTTTGCACCAAGGAAAAGAAAGTTGTCCAAAACTCCTTCTTTTTCAATATTCATGTGAATGCAAAAGGCAGGAGAGTGGTAAGGTACTGTTTTCCATCAGTTTGCAAAATGCACACACAATGCCAGTGTTGTGCTGCTTCGTTTTGTCCTTTAGCGCCTCTTTGTCACCTACACCTTAGAAAAGCTTTTTCACTATGTCTCGCAAGGAGAAACTGTGCCAGGACAGAAAACATCTCCTATCGTGTTCTAGAGGTTGCACAAAGGTTTGTACAGTGTTTTGCACCAAGGAAAAGAAAGTTGTCCAAAACTCCTTCTTTTTCAATATTCATGTGAATGCAAAAGGCAGGAGAGTGGTAAGGTACTGTTTTCCATCAGTTTGCAAAATGCACACACAATGCCAGTGTTGTGCTGCTTCGTTTTGTCCTTTAGCGCCTCTTTGTCACCTACACCTTAGAAAAGCTTTTTCACTATGTCTGGCAAGGAGAAACTGTGCCAGGACAGAAAACATCTCCTATCGTGTTCTAGAGGTTGCACAAAGGTTTGTACAGTGTTTTGCACCAAGGAAAAGAAAGTTGTCCAAAACTCCTTCTTTTTTCAATATTCATGTGAATGCAAAAGGCAGGAGAGTGGTAAGGTACTGTTTTCCATCAGTTTGCAAAATGCACACACAATGCCAGTGTTGTGCTGCTTCGTTTTGTCCTTTAGCCGCCTCTTGTCACCTACACCTTAGAAAAACCTTTTTCACTATGTCTCGCAAGGAGAAACTGTGCCAGGACAGAAAAAACATCTCCTATCGTGTTCTAGAGGTTGCACAAAGGTTTGTACAGTGTTTTGCACCAAGGAAAAGAAAGTTGTCCAAAACTCCTTCTTTTTCAATATTCATGTGAATGCAAAAGGCAGGAGAGTGGTAAGGTACTGTTTTCCATCAGTTTGCAAAATGCACACACAATGCCAGTGTTGTGCTGCTTCGTTTTGTCCTTTAGCCTCTTTGTCACCTACACCTTAGAAAAAGCTTTTTCACTATGTCTGGCAAGGAGAAACTGTGCCAGGACAGAAAACATCTCCTATCGTGTTCTAGAGGTTGCACAAAGGTTTGTACAGTGTTTTGCACCAAGGAAAAGAAAGTTGTCCAAAACTCCTTCTTTTTCAATATTCATGTGAATGCAAAAGGCAGGAGAGTGGTAAGGTACTGTTTTCCATCAGTTTGCAAAATGCACACACAATGCCAGTGTTGTGCTGCTTCGTTTTGTCCTTTAGCCGCCTCTTGTCACCTACACCTTAGAAAAAGCTTTTCACTATGTCTGGCAAGGAGAAACTGTGCCAGGACAGAAAACATCTCCTATCGTGTTCTAGAGGTTGCACAAAGGTTTGTACAGTGTTTTGCACCAAGGAAAAGAAAGTTGTCCAAACTCCTTCTTTTTTCAATATTCATGTGAATGCAAAAGGCAGGAGAGTGGTAAGGTACTGTTTTCCATCAGTTTGCAAAATGCACACACAATGCCAGTGTTGTGCTGCTTCGTTTTGTCCTTTAGCGCCTCTTTGTCACCTACACCTTAGAAAAAGCTTTTTCACTATGTCTGGCAAGGAGAAACTGTGCCAGGACAGAAAACATCTCCTATCGTGTTCTAGAGGTTGCACAAAGGTTTGTACAGTGTTTTGCACCAAGGAAAAGAAAGTTGTCCAAAACTCCTTCTTTTTCAATATTCATGTGAATGCAAAAGGCAGGAGAGTGGTAAGGTACTGTTTTCCATCAGTTTGCAAAATGCACACACAATGCCAGTGTTGTGCTGCTTCGTTTTGTCCTTTAGCGCCTCTTTGTCACCTACACCTTAGAAAAGCTTTTTCACTATGTCTGGCAAGGAGAAACTGTGCCAGGACAGAAAACATCTCCTATCGTGTTCTAGAGGTTGCACAAAGGTTTGTACAGTGTTTTGCACCAAGGAAAAGAAAGTTGTCCAAAACTCCTTTCTTTTTCAATATTCATGTGAATGCAAAAGGCAGGAGAGTGGTAAGGTACTGTTTTCCATCAGTTTGCAAAATGCACACACAATGCCAGTGTTGTGCTGCTTCGTTTTGTCCTTTAGCCGCCTCTTGTCACCTACACCTTAGAAAAAGCTTTCACTATGTCTCGCAAGGAGAAACTGTGCCAGGACAGAAAACATCTCCTATCGTGTTCTAGAGGTTGCACAAAGGTTTGTACAGTGTTTTGCACCAAGGAAAAGAAAGTTGTCCAAAACTCCTTCTTTTTCAATATTCATGTGAATGCAAAAGGCAGGAGAGTGGTAAGGTACTGTTTTCCATCAGTTTGCAAAATGCACACACAATGCCAGTGTTGTGCTGCTTCGTTTTGTCCTTTAGCGCCTCTTTGTCACCTACACCTTAGAAAAAGCTTTTCACTATTCTCGCGCAAGGAGAAACTGTGCCAGGACAGAAAACATCTCCTATCGTGTTCTAGAGGTTGCACAAAGGTTTGTACAGTGTTTTGCACCAAGGAAAAGAAAGTTGTCCAAAACTCCTTCTTTTTCAATATTCATGTGAATGCAAAAGGCAGGAGAGTGGTAAGGTACTGTTTTCCATCAGTTTGCAAATGCACACACAATGCCAGTGTTGTGCTGCTTTCGTTTTGTCCTTTAGCGCCTCTTTGTCACCTACACCTTAGAAAAAGCTTTTCACTATGTCTCGCAAGGAGAAACTGTGCCAGGACAGAAAACATCTCCTATCGTGTTCTAGAGGTTGCACAAAGGTTTGTACAGTGTTTTGCACCAAGGAAAAGAAAGTTGTCCAAAAACTCCTTTTTTCAATATTCATGTGAATGCAAAAGGCAGGAGAGTGGTAAGGTACTGTTTTCCATCAGTTTGCAAAATGCACACACAATGCCAGTGTTGTGCTGCTTCGCTTTTGTCCTTTTTTAGCTGCCTCTTTGTCACCTACACCTTAGAAAAGCTTTTCACTATGTCTGGCAAGGAGAAACTGTGCCAGGACAGAAAACATCTCCTATCGTGTTCTAGAGGTTGCACAAAGGTTTGTACAGTGTTTTGCACCAAGGAAAAGAAAGTTGTCCAAAACTCCTTCTTTTTCAATATTCATGTGAATGCAAAAGGCAGGAGAGTGGTAAGGTACTGTTTTCCATCAGTTTGCAAAATGCACACACAATGCCAGTGTTGTGCTGCTTCGTTTTGTCCTTTAGCGCCTCTTTGTCACCTACACCTTAGAAAAAGCTTTTCACTATGTCTCGCAAGGAGAAACTGTGCCAGGACAGAAAACATCTCCTATCGTGTTCTAGAGGTTGCACAAAGGTTTGTACAGTGTTTTGCACCAAGGAAAAGAAAGTTGTCCAAAACTCCTTCTTTTTTCAATATTCATGTGAATGCAAAAGGCAGGAGAGTGGTAAGGTACTGTTTTCCATCAGTTTGCAAAATGCACACACAATGCCAGTGTTGTGCTGCTTCGTTTTGTCCTTTAGCGCCTCTTTGTCACCTACACCTTAGAAAAAGCTTTTCACTATGTCTGGCAAGGAGAAACTGTGCCAGGACAGAAAACATCTCCTATCGTGTTCTAGAGGTTGCACAAAGGTTTGTACAGTGTTTTGCACCAAGGAAAAGAAAGTTGTCCAAAACTCCTTCTTTTTCAATATTCATGTGAATGCAAAAGGCAGGAGAGTGGTAAGGTACTGTTTTCCATCAGTTTGCAAAATGCACACACAATGCCAGTGTTGTGCTGCTTCGTTTTGTCCTTTAGCGCCTCTTGTCACCTACACCTTAGAAAAAGCTTTTCACTATGTCTGGCAAGGAGAAACTGTGCCAGGACAGAAAACATCTCCTATCGTGTTCTAGAGGTTGCACAAAGGTTTGTACAGTGTTTTGCACCAAGGAAAAGAAAGTTGTCCAAAACTCCTTCTTTTTCAATATTCATGTGAATGCAAAAGGCAGGAGAGTGGTAAGGTACTGTTTTCCATCAGTTTGCAAAATGCACACACAATGCCAGTGTTGTGCTGCTTCGTTTTGTCCTTTAGCGCCTCTTTGTCACCTACACCTTAGAAAAGCTTTTCACTATGTCTCGCAAGGAGAAACTGTGCCAGGACAGAAAACATCTCCTATCGTGTTCTAGAGGTTGCACAAAGGTTTGTACAGTGTTTTGCACCAAGGAAAAGAAAGTTGTCCAAAACTCCTTCTTTTTCAATATTCATGTGAATGCAAAAGGCAGGAGAGTGGTAAGGTACTGTTTTCCATCAGTTTGCAAAATGCACACACAATGCCAGTGTTGTGCTGCTTCTGTTTTGTCCTTTAGCGCCTCTTTGTCACCTACACCTTAGAAAAAGCTTTTTTCACTATGTCTCGCAAGGAGAAACTGTGCCAGGACAGAAAACATCTCCTATCGTGTTCTAGAGGTTGCACAAAGGTTTGTACAGTGTTTTGCACCAAGGAAAAGAAAGTTGTCCAAAACTCCTTTTTTTTCAATATTCATGTGAATGCAAAAGGCAGGAGAGTGGTAAGGTACTGTTTTCCATCAGTTTGCAAAATGCACACACAATGCCAGTGTTGTGCTGCTTCGTTTTGTCCTTTAGCGCCTCTTTGTCACCTACACCTTAGAAAAAGCTTTTTCACTATGTCTGGCAAGGAGAAACTGTGCCAGGACAGAAAACATCTCCTATCGTGTTCTAGAGGTTGCACAAAGGTTTGTACAGTGTTTTGCACCAAGGAAAAGAAAGTTGTCCAAAACTCCTTCTTTTTCAATATTCATGTGAATGCAAAAGGCAGGAGAGTGGTAAGGTACTGTTTTCCATCAGTTTGCAAAATGCACACACAATGCCAGTGTTGTGCTGCTTCGTTTTGTCCTTTTAGCGCCTCTTGTCACCTACACCTTAGAAAAAGCTTTTCACTATGTCTGGCAAGGAGAAACTGTGCCAGGACAGAAAACATCTCCTATCGTGTTCTAGAGGTTGCACAAAGGTTTGTACAGTGTTTTGCACCAAGGAAAAGAAAGTTGTCCAAAACTCCTTCTTTTTCAATATTCATGTGAATGCAAAAGGCAGGAGAGTGGTAAGGTACTGTTTTCCATCAGTTTGCAAAATGCACACACAATGCCAGTGTTGTGCTGCTTCGTTTTTTGTCTTTTAGCGCCTCTTGTCACCTACACCTTAGAAAAGCTTTTTCACTATGTCTGGCAAGGAGAAACTGTGCCAGGACAGAAAACATCTCCTATCGTGTTCTAGAGGTTGCACAAAGGTTTGTACAGTGTTTTGCACCAAGGAAAAGAAAGTTGTCCAAAACTCCTTCTTTTTCAATATTCATGTGAATGCAAAAGGCAGGAGAGTGGTAAGGTACTGTTTTCCATCAGTTTGCAAAATGCACACACAATGCCAGTGTTGTGTGCTTCGTTTTGTCCTTTTAGCGCCTCTTTGTCACCTACACCTTAGAAAAGCTTTTCACTATGTCTCGCAAGGAGAAACTGTGCCAGGACAGAAAACATCTCCTATCGTGTTCTAGAGGTTGCACAAAGGTTTGTACAGTGTTTTGCACCAAGGAAAAGAAAGTTGTCCAAAACTCCTTCTTTTTCAATATTCATGTGAATGCAAAAGGCAGGAGAGTGGTAAGGTACTGTTTTCCATCAGTTTGCAAAATGCACACACAATGCCAGTGTTGTGCTGCTTCGTTTTGTCCTTTAGCGCCTCTTTGTCACCTACACCTTTAGAAAAGCTTTCACTATGTCTGGCAAGGAGAAACTGTGCCAGGACAGAAAACATCTCCTATCGTGTTCTAGAGGTTGCACAAAGGTTTGTACAGTGTTTTGCACCAAGGAAAAGAAAGTTGTCCAAAACTCCTTCTTTTTTTCAATATTCATGTGAATGCAAAAGGCAGGAGAGTGGTAAGGTACTGTTTTCCATCAGTTTGCAAATGCACACACACAATGCCAGTGTTGTGCTGCTTCGTTTTGTCCTTTAGCGCCTCTTTGTCACCTACACCTTTAGAAAAAGCTTTTTTCACTATGTCTGGCAAGGAGAAACTGTGCCAGGACAGAAAACATCTCCTATCGTGTTCTAGAGGTTGCACAAAGGTTTGTACAGTGTTTTGCACCAAGGAAAAGAAAGTTGTCCAAAACTCCTTCTTTTCAATATTCATGTGAATGCAAAAGGCAGGAGAGTGGTAAGGTACTGTTTTCCATCAGTTTGCAAAATGCACACACAATGCCAGTGTTGTGCTGCTTTCGCTTTTTGTCCTTTAGCGCCTCTTTGTCACCTACACCTTAGAAAAAGCTTTTCACTATGTCTGGCAAGGAGAAACTGTGCCAGGACAGAAAACATCTCCTATCGTGTTCTAGAGGTTGCACAAAGGTTTGTACAGTGTTTTGCACCAAGGAAAAGAAAGTTGTCCAAAACTCCTTTTTTTTTCAATATTCATGTGAATGCAAAAGGCAGGAGAGTGGTAAGGTACTGTTTTCCATCAGTTTGCAAAATGCACACACAATGCCAGTGTTGTGCTGCTTCTGTTTTGTCCTTTAGCCGCCTCTTGTCACCTACACCTTAGAAAAAGCTTTTTCACTATGTCTGGCAAGGAGAAACTGTGCCAGGACAGAAAACATCTCCTATCGTGTTCTAGAGGTTGCACAAAGGTTTGTACAGTGTTTTGCACCAAGGAAAAGAAAGTTGTCCAAAACTCCTTCTTTTCAATATTCATGTGAATGCAAAAGGCAGGAGAGTGGTAAGGTACTGTTTTCCATCAGTTTGCAAAATGCACACACAATGCCAGTGTTGTGCTGCTTCGTTTTGTCCTTTAGCGCCTCTTGTCACCTACACCTTAGAAAAGCTTTTTTCACTATGTCTGGCAAGGAGAAACTGTGCCAGGACAGAAAACATCTCCTATCGTGTTCTAGAGGTTGCACAAAGGTTTGTACAGTGTTTTGCACCAAGGAAAAGAAAGTTGTCCAAAACTCCTTCTTTTTCAATATTCATGTGAATGCAAAAGGCAGGAGAGTGGTAAGGTACTGTTTTCCATCAGTTTGCAAAATGCACACACAATGCCAGTGTTGTGCTGCTTCGTTTTGTCCTTTAGCTGCCTCTTGTCACCTACACCTTAGAAAAAGCTTTTTTCACTATGTCTGGCAAGGAGAAACTGTGCCAGGACAGAAAACATCTCCTATCGTGTTCTAGAGGTTGCACAAAGGTTTGTACAGTGTTTTGCACCAAGGAAAAGAAAGTTGTCCAAAACTCCTTCTTTTTTCAATATTCATGTGAATGCAAAAGGCAGGAGAGTGGTAAGGTACTGTTTTCCATCAGTTTGCAAAATGCACACACAATGCCAGTGTTGTGCTGCTTCGTTTTTGTCCTTTAGCCGCCTCTTTGTCACCTACACCTTAGAAAAGCTTTTCACTATGTCTGGCAAGGAGAAACTGTGCCAGGACAGAAAAACATCTCCTATCGTGTTCTAGAGGTTGCACAAAGGTTTGTACAGTGTTTTGCACCAAGGAAAAGAAAGTTGTCCAAAACTCCTTCTTTTTCAATATTCATGTGAATGCAAAAGGCAGGAGAGTGGTAAGGTACTGTTTTCCATCAGTTTGCAAAATGCACACACAATGCCAGTGTTGTGCTGCTTCGTTTTGTCCTTTAGCGCCTCTTGTCACCTACACCTTAGAAAAAGCTTTTCACTATGTCTGGCAAGGAGAAACTGTGCCAGGACAGAAAACATCTCCTATCGTGTTCTAGAGGTTGCACAAAGGTTTGTACAGTGTTTTGCACCAAGGAAAAGAAAGTTGTCCAAAACTCCTTCTTTTTCAATATTCATGTGAATGCAAAAGGCAGGAGAGTGGTAAGGTACTGTTTTCCATCAGTTTGCAAAATGCACACACAATGCCAGTGTTGTGCTGCTTCGTTTTGTCCTTTAGCGCCTCTTTGTCACCTACACCTTAGAGAAAAAAGCTTTTTCACTATGTCTGGCAAGGAGAAACTGTGCCAGGACAGAAAACATCTCCTATCGTGTTCTAGAGGTTGCACAAAGGTTTGTACAGTGTTTTGCACCAAGGAAAAGAAAGTTGTCCAAAACTCCTTCTTTTTCAATATTCATGTGAATGCAAAAGGCAGGAGAGTGGTAAGGTACTGTTTTCCATCAGTTTGCAAAAATGCACACACAATGCCAGTGTTGTGCTGCTTTTCGTTTTGTCCTTTAGCGCCTCTTTGTCACCTACACCTTAGAAAAAGCTTTTCACTATGTCTGGCAAGGAGAAACTGTGCCAGGACAGAAAACATCTCCTATCGTGTTCTAGAGGTTGCACAAAGGTTTGTACAGTGTTTTGCACCAAGGAAAAGAAAGTTGTCCAAAACTCCTTCTTTTTCAATATTCATGTGAATGCAAAAGGCAGGAGAGTGGTAAGGTACTGTTTTCCATCAGTTTGCAAAATGCACACACAATGCCAGTGTTGTGCTGCTTCGTTTTGTCCTTTAGCTGCCTCTTTGTCACCTACACCTTAGAAAAAGCTTTTCACTATGTCTGGCAAGGAGAAACTGTGCCAGGACAGAAAACATCTCCTATCGTGTTCTAGAGGTTGCACAAAGGTTTGTACAGTGTTTTGCACCAAGGAAAAGAAAGTTGTCCAAAACTCCTTCTTTTTTCAATATTCATGTGAATGCAAAAGGCAGGAGAGTGGTAAGGTACTGTTTTCCATCAGTTTGCAAAATGCACACACAATGCCAGTGTTGTGCTGCTTCGTTTTGTCCTTTAGCGCCTCTTGTCACCTACACCTTAGAAAACCTTTTTCACTATGTCTGGCAAGGAGAAACTGTGCCAGGACAGAAAACATCTCCTATCGTGTTCTAGAGGTTGCACAAAGGTTTGTACAGTGTTTTGCACCAAGGAAAAGAAAGTTGTCCAAAACTCCTTCTTTTTCAATATTCATGTGAATGCAAAAAGGCAGGAGAGTGGTAAGGTACTGTTTTCCATCAGTTTGCAAAATGCACACACAATGCCAGTGTTGTGCTGCTTCGTTTTGTCCTTTAGCGCCTCTTTGTCACCTACACCTTAGAAAAAGCTTTTCACTATGTCTGGCAAGGAGAAACTGTGCCAGGACAGAAAACATCTCCTATCGTGTTCTAGAGGTTGCACAAAGGTTTGTACAGTGTTTTGCACCAAGGAAAAGAAAGTTGTCCAAAACTCCTTCTTTTTCAATATTCATGTGAATGCAAAAGGCAGGAGAGTGGTAAGGTACTGTTTTCCATCAGTTTGCAAATGCACACACAATGCCAGTGTTGTGCTGCTTCGTTTTGTCCTTTAGCGCCTCTTTGTCACCTACACCTTAGAAAAAGCTTTTCACTATGTCTGGCAAGGAGAAACTGTGCCAGGACAGAAAACATCTCCTATCGTGTTCTAGAGGTTGCACAAAGGTTTGTACAGTGTTTTGCACCAAGGAAAAGAAAGTTGTCCAAAAAACTCCTTCTTTTTCAATATTCATGTGAATGCAAAAGGCAGGAGAGTGGTAAGGTACTGTTTTCCATCAGTTTGCAAAATGCACACACAATGCCAGTGTTGTGCTGCTTCGTTTTGTCCTTTAGCGCCTCTTTGTCACCTACACCTTAGAAAAAGCTTTTCACTATGTCTGGCAAGGAGAAACTGTGCCAGGACAGAAAACATCTCCTATCGTGTTCTAGAGGTTGCACAAAGGTTTGTACAGTGTTTTGCACCAAGGAAAAGAAAGTTGTCCAAAAACTCCTTTTTTCAATATTCATGTGAATGCAAAAGGCAGGAGAGTGGTAAGGTACTGTTTTCCATCAGTTTGCAAAATGCACACACAATGCCCAGTGTTGTGCTGCTTGTTTTTGTCCTTTAGCGCTCTTTGTCACCTACACCTTAGAAAAAAGCTTTTTTCACTATGTCTGGCAAGGAGAAACTGTGCCAGGACAGAAAACATCTCCTATCGTGTTCTAGAGGTTGCACAAAGGTTTGTACAGTGTTTTGCACCAAGGAAAAGAAAGTTGTCCAAAACTCCTTCTTTTTCAATATTCATGTGAATGCAAAAGGCAGGAGAGTGGTAAGGTACTGTTTTCCATCAGTTTGCAAAATGCACACACAATGCCAGTGTTGTGCTGCTTCGTTTTTGTCCTTTAGCTGCCTCTTGTCACCTACACCTTAGAAAAAGCTTTTCACTATGTCTGGCAAGGAGAAACTGTGCCAGGACAGAAAACATCTCCTATCGTGTTCTAGAGGTTGCACAAAGGTTTGTACAGTGTTTTGCACCAAGGAAAAGAAAGTTGTCCAAAACCTCTTTTTTTTCAATATTCATGTGAATGCAAAAGGCAGGAGAGTGGTAAGGTACTGTTTTCCATCAGTTTGCAAAATGCACACACAATGCCAGTGTTGTGCTGCTTCGCTTTTTGTCCTTTAGCGCCTCTTTGTCACCTACACCTTAGAAAAAAAGCTTTCACTATGTCTGGCAAGGAGAAACTGTGCCAGGACAGAAAACATCTCCTATCGTGTTCTAGAGGTTGCACAAAGGTTTGTACAGTGTTTTGCACCAAGGAAAAGAAAGTTGTCCAAAAACTCCTTTTTTCAATATTCATGTGAATGCAAAAGGCAGGAGAGTGGTAAGGTACTGTTTTCCATCAGTTTGCAAAATGCACACACAATGCCAGTGTTGTGCTGCTTTCGTTTTTGTCCTTTAGCGCCTCTTGTCACCTACACCTTAGAAAAAGCTTTTCACTATGTCTGGCAAGGAGAAACTGTGCCAGGACAGAAAACATCTCCTATCGTGTTCTAGAGGTTGCACAAAGGTTTGTACAGTGTTTTGCACCAAGGAAAAGAAAGTTGTCCAAAACTCCTTCTTTTTCAATATTCATGTGAATGCAAAAGGCAGGAGAGTGGTAAGGTACTGTTTTCCATCAGTTTGCAAAATGCACACACAATGCCAGTGTTGTGTGCTGCTTCGTTTTGTCCTTTAGCGCCTCTTTGTCACCTACACCTTAGAAAAAAGCTTTTCACTATGTCTGGCAAGGAGAAACTGTGCCAGGACAGAAAACATCTCCTATCGTGTTCTAGAGGTTGCACAAAGGTTTGTACAGTGTTTTGCACCAAGGAAAAGAAAGTTGTCCAAAACTCCTTCTTTTTCAATATTCATGTGAATGCAAAAGGCAGGAGAGTGGTAAGGTACTGTTTTCCATCAGTTTGCAAAAAATGCACACACAATGCCAGTGTTGTGCTGCTTCGTTTTGTCCTTTAGCGCCTCTTTGTCACCTACACCTTAGAAAAAGCTTTTCACTATGTCTCGCAAGGAGAAACTGTGCCAGGACAGAAAACATCTCCTATCGTGTTCTAGAGGTTGCACAAAGGTTTGTACAGTGTTTTGCACCAAGGAAAAGAAAGTTGTCCAAAACTCCTTCTTTTTCAATATTCATGTGAATGCAAAAGGCAGGAGAGTGGTAAGGTACTGTTTTCCATCAGTTTGCAAAAAAATGCAATGCCAGTGTGTTGTGTTGCTTCGTTTTGTTGTTTTAGCGCCTCTTTGTCACCTACACCTTAGAAAAGCTTTTTCACTATGTCTCGCAAGGAGAAACTGTGCCAGGACAGAAAACATCTCCTATCGTGTTCTAGAGGTTGCACAAAGGTTTGTACAGTGTTTTGCACCAAGGAAAAGAAAGTTGTCCAAAACTCCTTCTTTTTCAATATTCATGTGAATGCAAAAGGCAGGAGAGTGGTAAGGTACTGTTTTCCATCAGTTTGCAAAATGCACACACAATGCCAGTGTTGTGCTGCTTCGCTTTTGTCCTTTAGCGCCTCTTTGTCACCTACACCTTAGAAAAAAAGCTTTTTCACTATGTCTGGCAAGGAGAAACTGTGCCAGGACAGAAAACATCTCCTATCGTGTTCTAGAGGTTGCACAAAGGTTTGTACAGTGTTTTGCACCAAGGAAAAGAAAGTTGTCCAAAACTCCTTCTTTTTCAATATTCATGTGAATGCAAAAGGCAGGAGAGTGGTAAGGTACTGTTTTCCATCAGTTTGCAAAATGCACACACAATGCCAGTGTTGTGCTGCTTCGTTTTTGTCTTTTTAGCGCCTCTTTGTCACCTACACCTTAGAAAAGCTTTTTTCACTATGTCTGGCAAGGAGAAACTGTGCCAGGACAGAAAACATCTCCTATCGTGTTCTAGAGGTTGCACAAAGGTTTGTACAGTGTTTTGCACCAAGGAAAAGAAAGTTGTCCAAAACTCCTTCTTTTTCAATATTCATGTGAATGCAAAAGGCAGGAGAGTGGTAAGGTACTGTTTTCCATCAGTTTGCAAAATGCACACACAATGCCAGTGTTGTGCTGCTTCGTTTTGTCCTTTAGCGCCTCTTTGTCACCTACACCTTAGAAAAAGCTTTTTTCACTATGTCTGGCAAGGAGAAACTGTGCCAGGACAGAAAACATCTCCTATCGTGTTCTAGAGGTTGCACAAAGGTTTGTACAGTGTTTTGCACCAAGGAAAAGAAAGTTGTCCAAAACTCCTTCTTTTTCAATATTCATGTGAATGCAAAAAAGGCAGGAGAGTGGTAAGGTACTGTTTTCCATCAGTTTGCAAATGCACACACAATGCCAGTGTTGTGCTGCTTCGTTTTTGTCCTTTAGCGCCTCTTTGTCACCTACACCTTAGAAAAAAGCTTTTCACTATGTCTGGCAAGGAGAAACTGTGCCAGGACAGAAAACATCTCCTATCGTGTTCTAGAGGTTGCACAAAGGTTTGTACAGTGTTTTGCACCAAGGAAAAGAAAGTTGTCCAAAACTCCTTCTTTTTCAATATTCATGTGAATGCAAAAGGCAGGAGAGTGGTAAGGTACTGTTTTCCATCAGTTTGCAAATGCACACACAATGCCAGTGTTGTGCTGCTTCGTTTTGTTTTTAGCGCCTCTTTGTCACCTACACCTTAGAAAAAGCTTTTCACTATGTCTCGCAAGGAGAAACTGTGCCAGGACAGAAAAAAACATCTCCTATCGTGTTCTAGAGGTTGCACAAAGGTTTGTACAGTGTTTTGCACCAAGGAAAAGAAAGTTGTCCAAAACTCCCTTTTTTCAATATTCATGTGAATGCAAAAGGCAGGAGAGTGGTAAGGTACTGTTTTCCATCAGTTTGCAAAATGCACACACAATGCCAGTGTTGTGCTGCTTCGTTTTGTCCTTTAGCGCCTCTTTGTCACCTACACCTTAGAAAAAAGCTTTTCACTATGTCTGGCAAGGAGAAACTGTGCCAGGACAGAAAACATCTCCTATCGTGTTCTAGAGGTTGCACAAAGGTTTGTACAGTGTTTTGCACCAAGGAAAAGAAAGTTGTCCAAAACTCCTTCTTTTTCAATATTCATGTGAATGCAAAAGGCAGGAGAGTGGTAAGGTACTGTTTTCCATCAGTTTGCAAAATGCACACACAATGCCAGTGTTGTGCTGCTTCGCTTTTGTCCTTTAGCTGCCTCTTTGTCACCTACACCTAGAAAAAAACTTTTTCACTATGTCTGGCAAGGAGAAACTGTGCCAGGACAGAAAACATCTCCTATCGTGTTCTAGAGGTTGCACAAAGGTTTGTACAGTGTTTTGCACCAAGGAAAAGAAAGTTGTCCAAAACTCCTCCTTTTTCAATATTCATGTGAATGCAAAAGGCAGGAGAGTGGTAAGGTACTGTTTTCCATCAGTTTGCAAAATGCACACACAATGCCAGTGTTGTGCTGCTTCGTTTTGTCCTTTAGCGCCTCTTTGTCACCTACACCTTAGAAAAAAGCTTTTCACTATGTCTGGCAAGGAGAAACTGTGCCAGGACAGAAAACATCTCCTATCGTGTTCTAGAGGTTGCACAAAGGTTTGTACAGTGTTTTGCACCAAGGAAAAGAAAGTTGTCCAAAAAACCTTCTTTTTCAATATTCATGTGAATGCAAAAGGCAGGAGAGTGGTAAGGTACTGTTTTCCATCAGTTTGCAAAATGCACACACAATGCCAGTGTTGTGCTGCTTCGTTTTGTCCTTTAGCTGCCTCTTTGTCACCTACACCTTAGAAAAAGCTTTTCACTATGTCTCGCAAGGAGAAACTGTGCCAGGACAGAAAACATCTCCTATCGTGTTCTAGAGGTTGCACAAAGGTTTGTACAGTGTTTTGCACCAAGGAAAAGAAAGTTGTCCAAAACTCCTTCTTTTTTCAATATTCATGTGAATGCAAAAGGCAGGAGAGTGGTAAGGTACTGTTTTCCATCAGTTTGCAAAATGCACACACAATGCCAGTGTTGTGCTGCTTTGTTTTGTCCTTTAGCGCCTCTTTGTCACCTACACCTTTAAAAAGCTTTTTCACTATGTCTGGCAAGGAGAAACTGTGCCAGGACAGAAAACATCTCCTATCGTGTTCTAGAGGTTGCACAAAGGTTTGTACAGTGTTTTGCACCAAGGAAAAGAAAGTTGTCCAAAAAACTCCTTTTTTTCAATATTCATGTGAATGCAAAAGGCAGGAGAGTGGTAAGGTACTGTTTTCCATCAGTTTGCAAAATGCACACACAATGCCAGTGTTGTGCTGCTTCGTTTTGTCCTTTTTAGCGCCTCTTTGTCACCTACACCTTAGAAAAAGCTTTTTCACTATGTCTGGCAAGGAGAAACTGTGCCAGGACAGAAAACATCTCCTATCGTGTTCTAGAGGTTGCACAAAAGTTTGTACAGTGTTTTGCACCAAGGAAAAGAAAGTTGTCCAAAACTCCTTCTTTTTCAATATTCATGTGAATGCAAAAGGCAGGAGAGTGGTAAGGTACTGTTTTCCATCAGTTTGCAAAATGCACACACAATGCCAGTGTTGTGCTGCTTCGTTTTGTCCTTTAGCGCTCTTTGTCACCTACACCTTAGAAAAAGCTTTTCACTATGTCTGGCAAGGAGAAACTGTGCCAGGACAGAAAACATCTCCTATCGTGTTCTAGAGGTTGCACAAAGGTTTGTACAGTGTTTTGCACCAAGGAAAAGAAAGTTGTCCAAAACTCCTTCTTTTTTCAATATTCATGTGAATGCAAAAGGCAGGAGAGTGGTAAGGTACTGTTTTCCATCAGTTTGCAAAATGCACACACAATGCCAGTGTTGTGCTGCTTTCGTTTTGTCCTTTAGCGCCTCTTTGTCACCTACACCTTAGAAAAAGCTTTTTCACTATGTCTCGCAAGGAGAAACTGTGCCAGGACAGAAAACATCTCCTATCGTGTTCTAGAGGTTGCACAAAGGTTTGTACAGTGTTTTGCACCAAGGAAAAGAAAGTTGTCCAAAACTCCTTCTTTTTCAATATTCATGTGAATGCAAAAGGCAGGAGAGTGGTAAGGTACTGTTTTCCATCAGTTTGCAAAATGCACACACAATGCCAGTGTTGTGCTGCTTCGCTTTTGTCCTTTAGCGCCTCTTTGTCACCTACACCTTAGAAAAGCTTTTCACTATGTCTGGCAAGGAGAAACTGTGCCAGGACAGAAAACATCTCCTATCGTGTTCTAGAGGTTGCACAAAGGTTTGTACAGTGTTTTGCACCAAGGAAAAGAAAGTTGTCCAAAACTCCTTCTTTTTCAATATTCATGTGAATGCAAAAGGCAGGAGAGTGGTAAGGTACTGTTTTCCATCAGTTTGCAAATGCACACACAATGCCAGTGTTGTGCTGCTTCGTTTTGTCCTTTAGCGCCTCTTGTCACCTACACCTTAGAAAAACTTTTTCACTATGTCTCGCAAGGAGAAACTGTGCCAGGACAGAAAACATCTCCTATCGTGTTCTAGAGGTTGCACAAAGGTTTGTACAGTGTTTTGCACCAAGGAAAAGAAAGTTGTCCAAAACTCCTTTTTTTTTCAATATTCATGTGAATGCAAAAGGCAGGAGAGTGGTAAGGTACTGTTTTCCATCAGTTTGCAAAATGCACACACAATGCCAGTGTTGTGCTGCTTCGTTTTGTCCTTTAGCGCCTCTTTGTCACCTACACCTTAGAAAAAAGCTTTTACTATGTCTCGCAAGGAGAAACTGTGCCAGGACAGAAAACATCTCCTATCGTGTTCTAGAGGTTGCACAAAGGTTTGTACAGTGTTTTGCACCAAGGAAAAGAAAGTTGTCCAAAACTCCTTCTTTTTCAATATTCATGTGAATGCAAAAGGCAGGAGAGTGGTAAGGTACTGTTTTCCATCAGTTTGCAAAATGCACACACAATGCCAGTGTTGTGCTGCTTCGTTTTGTCCTTTAGCGCCTCTTTGTCACCTACACCTTAGAAAAAAGCTTTTTCACTATGTCTGGCAAGGAGAAACTGTGCCAGGACAGAAAACATCTCCTATCGTGTTCTAGAGGTTGCACAAAGGTTTGTACAGTGTTTTGCACCAAGGAAAAGAAAGTTGTCCAAAACTCCTTCTTTTTCAATATTCATGTGAATGCAAAAGGCAGGAGAGTGGTAAGGTACTGTTTTCCATCAGTTTGCAAAATGCACACACAATGCCAGTGTTGTGCTGCTTCGTTTTGTCCTTTAGCCGCCTCTTGTCACCTACACCTTAGAAAAAGCTTTTCACTATGTCTCGCAAGGAGAAACTGTGCCAGGACAGAAAACATCTCCTATCGTGTTCTAGAGGTTGCACAAAGGTTTGTACAGTGTTTTGCACCAAGGAAAAGAAAGTTGTCCAAAAAACTCCTTCTTTTTCAATATTCATGTGAATGCAAAAGGCAGGAGAGTGGTAAGGTACTGTTTTCCATCAGTTTGCAAAATGCACACACAATGCCAGTGTTGTGCTGCTTCGTTTTGTCCTTTAGCGCCTCTTTGTCACCTACACCTTAGAAAAGCTTTTCACTATGTCTGGCAAGGAGAAACTGTGCCAGGACAGAAAACATCTCCTATCGTGTTCTAGAGGTTGCACAAAGGTTTGTACAGTGTTTTGCACCAAGGAAAAGAAAGTTGTCCAAAACTCCTTCTTTTTCAATATTCATGTGAATGCAAAAGGCAGGAGAGTGGTAAGGTACTGTTTTCCATCAGTTTGCAAAATGCACACACAATGCCAGTGTTGTGCTGCTTCGTTTTGTCCTTTAGCGCCTCTTTGTCACCTACACCTTAGAAAAACTTTTTTCACTATGTCTGGCAAGGAGAAACTGTGCCAGGACAGAAAACATCTCCTATCGTGTTCTAGAGGTTGCACAAAGGTTTGTACAGTGTTTTGCACCAAGGAAAAGAAAGTTGTCCAAAACTCCTTCTTTTTTCAATATTCATGTGAATGCAAAAGGCAGGAGAGTGGTAAGGTACTGTTTTCCATCAGTTTGCAAAATGCACACACAATGCCAGTGTTGTGCTGCTTCGTTTTGTCCTTTAGCGCCTCTTTGTCACCTACACCTAGAAAAAGCTTTTTTTCACTATGTCTCGCAAGGAGAAACTGTGCCAGGACAGAAAACATCTCCTATCGTGTTCTAGAGGTTGCACAAAGGTTTGTACAGTGTTTTGCACCAAGGAAAAGAAAGTTGTCCAAAACTCCTTCTTTTTCAATATTCATGTGAATGCAAAAGGCAGGAGAGTGGTAAGGTACTGTTTTCCATCAGTTTGCAAAATG
The DNA here is from genome assembly GCF_901933205.1 of Camarhynchus parvulus. Taxonomy (NCBI): domain Eukaryota; kingdom Metazoa; phylum Chordata; class Aves; order Passeriformes; family Thraupidae; genus Camarhynchus; species Camarhynchus parvulus. The sequence goes on from NW_022148224.1 coordinate 28,445, forward strand.
CACACACAATGCCAGTGTTGTGCTGCTTCGTTTTGTCCTTTAGCGCCGCCTCTTGTCACCTACACCTTAGAAAAGCTTTTCACTATGTCTCTGGCAAGGAGAAACTGTGCCAGGACAGAAAACATCTCCTATCGTGTTCTAGAGGTTGCACAAAGGTTTGTACAGTGTTTTGCACCAAGGAAAAGAAAGTTGTCCAAAACTCCTTCTTTTTCAATATTCATGTGAATGCAAAAGGCAGGAGAGTGGTAAGGTACTGTTTTCCATCAGTTTGCAAAATGCACACACAATGCCAGTGTTGTGCTGCTTTCGTTTTGTCCTTTAGCGCCTCTTTGTCACCTACACCTTAGAAAAAACTTTTTCACTATGTCTGGCAAGGAGAAACTGTGCCAGGACAGAAAACATCTCCTATCGTGTTCTAGAGGTTGCACAAAGGTTTGTACAGTGTTTTGCACCAAGGAAAAGAAAGTTGTCCAAAACTCCTTCTTTTTCAATATTCATGTGAATGCAAAAGGCAGGAGAGTGGTAAGGTACTGTTTTCCATCAGTTTGCAAAATGCACACACAATGCCAGTGTTGTGCTGCTTCGTTTTGTCCTTTAGCCGCCTCTTTGTCACCTACACCTTAGAAAAGCTTTTCACTATGTCTGGCAAGGAGAAACTGTGCCAGGACAGAAAACATCTCCTATCGTGTTCTAGAGGTTGCACAAAGGTTTGTACAGTGTTTTGCACCAAGGAAAAGAAAGTTGTCCAAAACTCCTTCTTTTTCAATATTCATGTGAATGCAAAAGGCAGGAGAGTGGTAAGGTACTGTTTTCCATCAGTTTGCAAAATGCACACACAATGCCAGTGTTGTGCTGCTTCGTTTTGTCCTTTAGCGCCTCTTTGTCACCTACACCTTAGAAAAACTTTTTCACTATGTCTGGCAAGGAGAAACTGTGCCAGGACAGAAAACATCTCCTATCGTGTTCTAGAGGTTGCACAAAGGTTTGTACAGTGTTTTGCACCAAGGAAAAGAAAGTTGTCCAAAACTCCTTCTTTTTCAATATTCATGTGAATGCAAAAGGCAGGAGAGTGGTAAGGTACTGTTTTCCATCAGTTTGCAAAATGCACACACAATGCCAGTGTTGTGCTGCTTCGTTTTGTCTTTTAGCCGCCTCTTTGTCACCTACACCTTAGAAAAAGCTTTTCACTATGTCTGGCAAGGAGAAACTGTGCCAGGACAGAAAACATCTCCTATCGTGTTCTAGAGGTTGCACAAAGGTTTGTACAGTGTTTTGCACCAAGGAAAAGAAAGTTGTCCAAAACTCTTTCTTTTTCAATATTCATGTGAATGCAAAAGGCAGGAGAGTGGTAAGGTACTGTTTTCCATCAGTTTGCAAAATGCACACACAATGCCAGTGTTGTGCTGCTTCGTTTTGTCCTTTAGCGCCTCTTGTCACCTACACCTTAGAAAAGCTTTTTCACTATGTCTGGCAAGGAGAAACTGTGCCAGGACAGAAAACATCTCCTATCGTGTTCTAGAGGTTGCACAAAGGTTTGTACAGTGTTTTGCATTTCGAAAGCGGGAAACCCGCCCGAAAAACCCTTCAATTACTTTTCAGGTGAATGCAAAAGGCAGGATAGTGGTAAGGTACTGTGCCGCTATCAGTTTGCTTAACTTGCACCTGACCGGGCAGTGTTGTGCTGTTTCTGATGGCCTTTAGCCGCCTTCTTTGTCACCTACACCTTTTAGAAAAAAGCTTTCAATATGTTCAAGGAGAAATTGTGCCAGGACAGAAACATCTCCTTATAGTAGTTCTAGAGGTTTCGCAAATGTAAGTTTTGCGAAGTGTTTCGGTAACCTGCTGAAAGAAAGTTGTCCAAAACTCCTTCTTTTCAATATTCATGTGGGAATTTTAAAGGTAGAGAGTGGTAAGGTACTGTTTTCCATCAGTTTGCAAAATGCACACACAATGCCAGTGTTGTGCTGTTTCGCTTTTGTCCTTTTAGCCGCCTCTTTGTCACTTACACCTTTAGAAAAAGCTTTCACTATGTCTCGCGGGGAGAAACTGTGCCAGGACAGAAAACATCTCCTATCGTGTTCTAGAGGTTGCACAAAGGTTTGCAGAGTGTTTTGCACCAAGGAAAAGAACTTTGTCCAAAACCCTTTTCAATATTTATGTGAATGCAAAAAGGCAGGAGAGTGGTAAGGCACTGTTTTCCATCAGTTTGCAAAATGCACTACCACAATGCCAGTGTTGTGTTGCTTGTTTTGTCCTTTACGCTAGTCTTTGTCACCTACACCTTTAGAAAAGCTTTCACTATGTCTGGCAAGGAGAAACTGTGCTAGGACAGAAAACATCTCCTATCGTGTTCTAGAGGTTGCACAAAGGTTTGTACAGTGTTTTGCACCCGAAAAAGAAAGTTGTCCAAAACTCCTTCTTTTTCAATATTCATGTGAATGCAAAAGGCAGGAGAGTGGTGGCGGCAATTGTTTTCCATCAGTTTGCAAAATGCACACACAATGCCAGTGTTGTGCGTTGCTTCTGTTTTGTCCTTAGCTGCCTCTTTGTCACCTAAGACCTTAGAAAACTTTTCACTATGTCTCAAGGAGAAACTGTGCCAGGACAGAAAACATCTCCTATCGTGTTCTAGAGGTTGCACAATAAAAGGTTTTGTACAGTGTTTTGCACCAAGGAAAAGAAAGCTGTCCAAAAACCTTCTTTTTCAATATTCATGTGAATGCGTAAAAGGCAGAGAGTGGTAAGGTATTGCTTTCCATCAGTTTGTAAATGCACCCACAATGCGTAAGTTGTAAGTTTGCGTTTGGCCTTTAGCGTCTTTGTCACCTACACCTTTAGAAAACCTTTCTCACTATGTCTTGGCAAGGAGAAACTGTGCCAGACAGAAAAACATCTCCTATCGTGGTGTTCTAGAGGTTGCACAAAGGTTTTGCAGAGTGTTTTGCACCAAGGAAAAGAAAGTTGTCCAAAACTCCTTCTTTTTCAATATTCATGTGAATGCAAAAGGCAGGAGAGTGGTAAGGTATTGTTTTCCATCAGTTTGCAAAATGCACACACAATGCCAGTGGGTTGTGCTGCTTCGTTTTGTCCTTTAGCCGCCTCTTTGTCACCTACACCTTAGAAAACCTTTTCACTATGTCTGGCAAGGAGAAACTGTGCCAGGACAGAAAACATCTCCTATCGTGTTCTAGAGGTTAATAAAAGGTTTGTACAGTGTTTTGCACCAAAGGAAAAGAAAGTTGTCCAAAACTCCTTCTTTTTTCAATATTCATGTGAATGCAAAAGGCAGGAGAGTGGTAAGGTACTGTTTTCCATCAGTTTGCAAAATGCACACAATGCCAGTGTTGTGCTGTTTCCGTTTTGTCCTTTAGCGTCTCTTGTCACCTACACCTTAGAAAAGTTTTTCACTATGTCTGGCAAGGGGAAACTGTGCCAGGACAGAAAACATCTCCTATCGTGTTCTAGAGGTTGCACAAAGGTTTGTACAGTGTTTTGCACCAAGGAAAAGAAAGTTGTCCAAAAACTCCTTCTTTTCAATATTCATGTGAATGCAAAAGGCAGGAGAGTGGTAAGGTACTGTTTTCCATCAGTTTGCAAAATGCACACACAATGCCAGTGTTGTGCTGCTTCGTTTTGTCCTTTTTAGCGCCTCTTGTCACCTACACCTTAGAAAACCCTTTTCACTATGTCTGGTAAGGAGAAACTGTGCCAGGACAGAAAACATCTCCTATCGTGGTTCTAGAGGTTGCACAAAAGGTTTGTACAGTGTTTTGCATCAAGGAAAAGAAAGTTGTCCAAAACTCCCTTTTTTCAATATTCATGTGAATGCAAAAGGCAGGAGAGTGGTAAGGCACTGTTTTCCCATCAAGTTTGCAAAATGGCACACAATGCCAGTGTTAGGCTGTTTCTTTTGTCCTTAGCTGCCTCTTTGTCACCTACACCTTAGAAAAGCTTTCTAATTATGTCCGGCAAGGGAGAAACTGTGCCAGGACAGAAAACATCTCCTATCGTGTTCTAGAGGGCACAAAGGTTTGTACAGTGTTTTGCATCAAGGAAAAGAAAGTTGTCCAAAAACTCCTTCTTTTTCAATATTCAAGGAATGCAAAGGCAGGGGAGAGTGGTAAGGTACTGTTTTCCATCAGTTTGCAAATGCACACAATGCCAGCAGCCAGCCGCCGAGCTGGTTTTGTCCTTTAGCCGTCTTTTGTCACCTACACCTTAGAAAAAAGCTCAATAATTATGTCCCGCAAGGAGAAACTGTGCCAGGACAGAAAACATCTCCTATCGTGTTCTAGAGGTTGCACAAAGGTTTTGTACAAAGTTTTGCACCAAGGAAAAGAACTTTGTCCAAAACTCCTTCTTTTTCAATATTCATGTGAATGCAAAAGGCAGGAGAGTGGTAAGGTACTGTTTTCCATCAAGTTTGCAAAATGCACACACAATGCCAGTGTTGTGCTGCTTCTGTTTTGTCCTTTAGCGCCTCTTTTGTCACCACACCTTTTAGAAAAGCTTAATCACTATGTCTGGTAAGGAGAAACTGTGCCAGGACAGAAAACATCTCCCTATCGTTCTAGAGGTTGCACAAAGGTTTGTACAGTGTTTTGCACCAAGGAAAAAGAAAGTTGTCCAAAACTCTTCTTTTTCAATATTCATGTGAATGCAAAAGGCAGGAGAGTGGTAAGGCAATTGTTTTCCATCAGTTTGCAAAATGCAATACCACAATGCCAGTGTTGTGCTGCTCTCTTTTGTCCTTTAGCCGCCTCTTTGTCACCTACACCTTTAGAAAAAAGCTTTCACTATGTCTGGCGGCGGAGGAGAAACGAAAACAGGACAGAAAACATCTCCAGTGGTTCTAGAGGTTGCACAAAGGTTTGTACAGCGTTTTGCACCATGAAAAGAAAGTTTCTCCAAAACTCCTTCTTTTTCAATATTCATGTGAATGCAAAGGCAGGAGAGTGGTGCGGCACTGTTTTCCATCAGTTTGCAAATGCACACACACACAATGCCAGTAAGTTGTGTGTTTCTGCTTTGGCCTTTTAGCATCTCTTTTGTCACCTACACCTTAGAAGTGCTTTCTTTCACTATGTCTCGCAAGGAGAAATCACAAAGTTAGACAGAAAACATCTCCTATCGTGTTCTAGAGAGGTTGCACAGTTGTTTGTATTGCAGTGTTTTGCACCAAGGAAAAGAAAGTTGTCCAAAACTCCTTCTTTTTCAAATATTCATGTGAATGCAAAAGGCAGGAGAGTGGTAAGGTACTGTTTTCCATCAAGTTTGCAAAATGCACACACAATGCCAGTGTTGTGCTGCTTCGCTTTTGTCCTTTAGCTGCCTCTTTTGTCACCTACACCTTGCAGTGCTTTCTCACTATGTCTATAAGTGAGAACTGTGCCAGGACAGAAAAATCTCCGGTCACTTAGAGGCTGCACAAAGGCTCAGGCCAGTGTTTTGCACCCTGGCGAAAAGAAAGTTATCCAAAACCCTTCTTTTCAATATTCATGTGAATGCAAAAGGCAGGAGAGTAAGGTACCGTTTTCCATCAGTTGCAAAATGCACACACAATGCCAGTGTTGTGCTGTTTGTTTGTCCTTAGCGTCTCTTGTCACTCACAATCTTTAGAAAAACTTTCACCATAAGTCTGGCAGGGCGAGAAACTGTGCTAGGGACAGAAAACATCTCCTTGTCGTTCTAGGAGGTTTCGCATGTGCGGTTTGCGCGTTTTGTGCCCCGCGAAAAGTTGTCCAAAACTCCTTCTTCAATATTCATGTGAATGCAAAGGCAGGAGAGTAATTGTTTTCCATCAGTTTGCAAAATGCACAACAGGTATCACAGTGTTAAAGCCAAGTCAGTTTTTGTCCTTTAGCTGCCTCTTTGTCACCTACACCTTTAGAAAA
>NW_022148225.1:0-34301 GCF_901933205.1 Camarhynchus parvulus
CTGTGCAGGAGGGTCCCTGTGTGCCACTGGCAGCTGGGGCCTCAGCCACCTCCTCTTTCCACAGTTCCACCTCTGGACAGGAGTTGAAAGGTGGTGCCTGCACCTCACACTCAGACATCTTGAGCAGCTCCTCCAGCAGTAAGAAGGGCCTGGGCAGCCCACCCAAGAGTTCTGAGAAGTGGACCCCGGAACAGCCATCTACGAGGAAACCTCCTCTTCTCCTGTAGATCCCACTGCCACCTCCACTCCCCATGTGTATCCCCGAGCTGCCTTCATCTCTTGTTTGATCTCCCTCTGTCCCATCCCAGCCCATTGCCCAGGTCTTTTAGAGACCCCAGGAGCAGCCCAGCGCTCTCCAGCCCCACCACCCAGAACAGGACCCTCTGCCCCCAAAGGTGCTGGCCCTGGTGTCCAGCCGGGCTGGGAGGTGCCGGCCTCTTGCCAAGGAAGGGCCTGAGTCCACCAACATCTTGGCCTTCAGCCCAGGTGTCTGGGAGCTACCACCAGCGCTGGCGGAGCTGCTTGTCTGGGCACAGCCAGGGCTGGGCAGGCAGCAGTCAGACATGGGGCTCATGAGACCAGCAGCAAGCTCATGTTATCTTCCTTTTTGCAGTTTGATACATTTAGATATGTTTTTCATTTGTAGCATTTAGAATAGAGACCCCAAGTGTTTGTTCCCCTTTAATACAATAGTTCGAGCCACTGCCCAACATCCCTGCCATGGCTGCATTATCAGCTTGTTGCCATGGACCTTCGGCCACCACCCAGAGCAGGAGCCTCTGTCCCCTAAAGTGCTGGCCCTGGTGTCCGGCCAGGACCGAAGGTGGGCTCCTCCTGCCAGGGAAGGGCTTGAGCAACACCTCTGGGCTTCAGCTCTGGTCTCTGGGTGGGAGCACCAGCACTGGCTCATCTGAGTGTCTCGGCACAGCCAGAGCTGGGCAGGCGGCAGCCGGGCATGGGGCTCCTGAGACACCACGTTTTGGCTTTGTTTTTCATTTTCAGAAATATGAAATTTTTAGGAATATGTAGAAATTTTGTTTTTTTTTTTTTAGAAAGAAATCCCACCAAAATTCTCCCCTTTTCCCATAGTAGTTTAGGATTTTTCAAAGTAGTTGTAGAATTCAGGAATACTTAGAACATTTTACACTCCTAGAATAGAAAACAGAATTGCATTTCATTGGTAATCTTTATTCTAGCAAGAACTAAGTCAACCCAAGACAGCTAGTATATGGAGAGGCTCTTTTCCCACTGCAGATTTGTACCTAGCCAAAAAAACTAGCGTAAAACCTTTTCCCTGACATTTCCCCGGATTTCTGACAAGCTCGCCTCTCAGCCTTCAGAGGCAAACTTTGAGCACAGCGGGAATCTCTTCAAGTCACCGTCTTTGTTTTCTTCTTCAAGAACTGCCTCAGTTCTAGAGCAGAGGCTTCTCTCAGCTTCCTGCCGCCCCGCTCCGCCCCAAGCCTGTCCTGAGCCCTCTCCTGCAGCTGCTGCGCTGCCATGGAGCTGCTGTGAAACACAGCAGCTCTGCCACGCCCGCTCAGCAGGATTGGAGAAGCTTTCTGGCCTTGCTTGCATTAGCCTGGTGGCTTCTCTAAACACCGCTTGAGCTTTTGAACGCTATGTTTCACCTGGCACACAAACTGATGCTGCCTTTCTCATGGAGGCTAAACTCCCATGGGCTTTCAAAGCTTTCTGGCCAGCCTACGGCCTGGGAAACCACTTAATGCAGCCATTTCCTCTTGAAAATGGCCCAGCCTGTGTATCAAAGAAGCTTGTTTCAATGCTGGAGCCTACCAGAGCATCCTTCCTGGGCATATCTTTCTCCCCCGCACCTCTCCCTGTATGACTGCCAAACAGCACCTTTGACAGTTCTTTTCTCCAGAAGCTTAGTGGCACCATTTTATTTGGGGGAGAAAAAAAGGGCAAATGTTCTATGATATCATCATCATCATCATCCTCATCAAGACAATGAGGTGCAAATTAGAATGAGCTGGAAATTAGTTAAATGATATCAACAACCCTTACTGTGGACTTATTTCTCAGAGTGCAGCACTGGCTTTACTATGCCTTGAAACTGCAGATGTGCTACAGTCTTTAAAATCACGTTGATGCAGACGTAATTTGGAGTCAAGCCCAGCTCTGGGAGAGATTTAGGGATTGGGCCTACACTGGCACTGTTATGTGTCTGGAGTAACCTGCCCCAAGCTATGTGTGAATGAAATTATTTCTGTTGCACATCCTGGCCAGAAAAACATTGTGGCCAGAATAAATGCCTTGATTCTCTGACACCAAAATGTTGGTGGAGGGCTTTTGTTTTTCCTGCACTTTCAGTGACAACTGAACAGGCTGTGCCCACACAGTGGCAAGGGATCCATGGCAGCCTCAGTGCCCTGCTGCTGCTTTCCTAGAGGAAGGAACAGCACCCTGGCAGCTTCTGCTGCAGGAAGGAAGGCACTGCCATACACTGGCACAGGCACAGGAGGTAATTGCTGTGCCAGGCTCAGCAGGGCTCAGCCTTCGGCGGGGCTCTGTGGCAGCAGCTCTTCCCCCAGGGCCTGCCCTTGCACGGCCCGGCAGCAGCCAAAGCTGGAGGCGCCTCTGGAGGATTGGAGGCCTCTGGAGCTCATTCACAGCCCCGGGGAAATGGGACTCGTGCACCAACGTCCCTCCCGCTGCAGCAGCTCCGGAGCTGGCCCTGAGTGCCCAGAGGCCCAAGGCACAGGAGCAGCCCCGAGCGGGAGCCCTGCCGCGAGCCCAGGGCCAGAGCCAGCCTTGGCTCTCGACTGGGCACGGGCTCCAGGGTGTCGTTGAGAGATGAATGTTCCTAGCGAGGTTGCAGTGGAGTTGTGACCTGTCCGTGATTGTCCAAAGAACTCTGCTCAGGGCTCTGCTGCTGCCCAATGCTTTCATTGGCCTCTTAATTGCTGGGCCTTGTCCTGGGGGGCCCGCCGGGACTGCAGCCAGTGCTGGCTCCCACTGAGGCTGCCTGGGCAAGAGCAGCCCCAGGGGCAACAGGGCAGAGGCAAAGCACGGTGGGGAGGAGAAGGAGCAGGGACGAGATTGCCCTTGAAAGGCAGAGGCGCTCTGGGGCCCGCTCCTGGCCAGGGAGCCTGCCCAGAGCCGCCCCCCTGCTCGCCCGGGGCCTTGAGGGACAGCTGTGCAGCTGGGCCGAGCTGTGCCAGCAGCTCCAGCCGTGCTGGGGAGCCTTGCCAGCTCTGGGCCCTGCTGTGCAGGAGGGTCCCTGTGTGCCACTGGCAGCTGGGGCCTCAGCCGCCTCCTCTCTCCACAGGTGCTCCCGTGCAGCTTCAGAAGAGGAGCCTCGCAACTCGGGCAAAGTGCTCCCTACCTGTTATCCCACCTGTCCCCGTCTGCCCCTATCTGCCCTGCCACGGCTGCAGCACCGTCCCGAGGCCTTCCCAAAACCCACCCCTCCAAAACGAGCCCCTCTGCCCCTGAGCCCCCTGGTCCTGTTCCCTGGCCAGAACTGAAGCTGGGCAGGCCCTGTCGGCCAGGGTAGAGATTCCCCCCCATTTTATGTTCAAATAAAGAAATGGAGTTTTCCCAGCTCTGTCCGGGTGGTAGCAGCAGCAGCAAAGCCCACCCAGCAGCAGCACAGGCTGAGCTCCATGGCCAGGAGCAGCCGTGGATGCCCACGGTGTGGGCAGGCAGGAGCCAGGCAGGGGCTGCTGTGACCAGCGGCGGGGCCCCGAGGGCTGGGGGAGCCCAAGCTGAGCGTCCCTGGGCTGAGGGAACATTTCCTTCTGGGGGCATTATCTGGGCCTGCACCTCATGAGGCACACAGGGATATTTTGGGGTCCCTGTTGAGCAGTGTAGGGGTGCCTCATGAGGCAGACAGGGATATTTTGGGGTCCCTGTTGAGCAGTGTAGGGGTCCCTCATGAGGCAGACAGGGATATTTTGCGGTCCCTGCTGAGGGGTGCAGTGATCCCTCATGAGGCACAAAGGAGTATTAATGCCTCTCCTAAGGTGTTCAGGGATCCCTTATGAGGAATGTAGCAGGGTTACATTTGAGAGGTGTGAAAAATGCGTATTTTATGATTGGCTTTTTGTAAATATTAAAATGTATTGTATATGTGTTGTGTGCGAAAGTAATGGTGTATTACTTCTCTTAAGTGGTGCGGTAAATACAGTTTTAGGTTATAACAAAATGTTAAAATAGAAATTATGCTATGTAGGATACTTGTTTTCCTAAAGAAAGGCCTCACACTGATATAGCAGCCACGGGACACCCAAATCTTTCAGAGAAAGAGAATTTATTGTACATTATCAGGAGAAATGAACTTCTTGCCCCCTCACACAGCCAGGACAATGCTGTTAGGCCTATGAGGAAGAAGTTGTCAATGACCAGACAGAATCCTGTGTTTGAATGGAATTTATGCATCCTCGATGAGATGTATGAATATGCAACAGGTTATTGTTTATAAGGGTTAATTTTCTGATAACGTGTTTCCTTCTTCGGGCTTATGCTGCCCAGAAAATGGGTACCCGGACGTCCGTACCTCTTTGTTTCTATTGTCTCATATTGTCCTAATCCAAATTGTCCAAATTATTATTACTCTAACTGTATTACTATTTTTACAACCATTTTATTACTATTAAACTTTTAAAATTTTAAAGACAAGTGATTGGCGTTTTTCACAATTATGGTAGCAGAGGATGGTTACCGACACCTCGCTGCGGTGCTTTAGGAGAGTCAGGGGAAAGGCGCGCCCCTGCCCTATTTGGCAGCCTTGCTCTGTTTCCCCTGGGGTGACTGAAAGACCCAGGATACAATCAGTGGACAAAAGGAGGCAATAAAACAAAGAGAAGGGGAAAGGGCTCCCTAAAACCGCAGTAATTGGCCCCCTAAGACTAGTAGTGCACATGAAGAACCCGGGAAGGAAAAGGGATTGGTACTTTTTTGGGGGCAGGTACCGGGGATGAATGTGTGTGAGAATGAGAGGCAGGCTGGTTGTCCCAGACCCGCCAAGTGGGTGCTGCAGTCTCCCATGCTGCGTTTCCGACTTTCCATGAGGGAAGCGGCCAGTAAAGAGCGAAGTGAGTGATAAGAGGAGAGAAAGAATCCCCTGGGGTAACTGGGACTGGGTCTCAGGGAGGGGTTGGAGCCCTCGGAGGTAGGCAGCAATGTTTCCTAGCCCAATCCACTAGGAAACGGGACAGGAGGGGCCCCTAAAACCTGCTGGGTTGAGGGATTTACATTCCAAGAGTGTCTAGGGTTGAGCAGAATTCTGCCGCAGTGAGGATATGCCCGAGAACACCCAGGGTTGGACAACACAGGTAGATTGAGGGATGAAATTTTTTTCCCAAGAGCATCTGTGGTTGTACCACACCCCTGGGTTGAGGGACAGAAAAATGCCCAACAGCATCCGGGGCTGGACAGCCCAGCTGGATTGAGGGAAAAATGCCCAAGAGCATCTGGGCTTGGACAACACAGCTGGGTTGAGGGATATCCAATAGCACCGGGACTGGCCAGTAACACCTAAACTTGTAATAAGTGATGTGAAAGTAAAAGGTACCTGATTGTTGTCTTGTTGTGTGTGTGAGAGTGAGTCACACACAAAGTCAGCCTCAACTTCCCGGGCGGGTGGGAAGGGGGGGCAGTGGAAAGAGGAGTGTGTGACCCACAGACCAGGCTACTGTCCCTCGGGTGCGTGGGGGCTGCGGCATAAGGTATGGGTGACCTGCACACCAGGCTATTGTTCCCCGGGCAGGTGGGGCTTTAGCTGAAGGCTGTGTGTGACCTGCACACCGGGCTAGTGTTCCCCGGGCAGGTGGGGCTTTAGCTGAAGGCTGTGTGTGACCTGCACACCGGGCTAGTGTTCCCCAGACGTGAGGGGGCCGTAGCTGTAGAGCGTGAGTGACACGCCGACAGCCTCACAGGCGAACGGGCACCGCAGGCGCCCAGAGTCAGGGCCCCTCCCGGAGCCCCGGCAACACTGAGACCTGGAGGCCAGCCCGTGATTTTTTTTTTTAAGGAACTATGGGTGCACTGGGATTTTTGGAGTAGAAAAGCAAGTAACTGAAAGATGTATAATTTGCCAAAAGATAAATAAAAGGGTGATGAGACAAACAACATGAGAAGGTCGTGAGTTAGCTTGTCAGCCATTTCAAAGGATCCAAGCAGAAGTTTGCAGGAAGTCGTAAGAAAATGTCATTGTTATAAATGATCAATCGAAATCCAAATTATCAAAAAATGTGAAAAGATTTATTTCTCTTTTTCTGTGACCAAAATACGGTCCTCAAACCACCACAGCCAAAAGGAGACAGCGTCGAGCCCGGGTTCAGGGCTGGGTGAACCTGGATCCGACCTCTATCGCATCGGACCCCCCCTCGTTCACAAGAGCCGCTTCTGGAGGGGATGTTTTATACAGTTTATTGTGCCCGAGGCGAAGGAGTCCAAGGTTCTTTTGTAACTCTGCACATTCATGGTTGGTTCTTTCACTGTGCAGAGCTGGACAAAGGCCATCTCCTGGTTGATAGCCGGCGTTAATCAAATCCTGGGAAGTCCCATATTCACATGTATCTTTCTGGTGTACCTGGCTGTCTTAATTGATTAAATCAACAGGGCAATGATCGCTCTTAGGCATCTTCCGATGGCTCGGGATGGCGGTGATCATCGTGCTGGGTGCGTCTATTCATAAGCTAAATGCCAATGGTTATCCTGCCTCCTTCAGGAATTTCAGAGTTTGAATAGACATCTGCCTCTCAGGCTGCTTGTGGTCAGAGATGCTTTTGGATTTCACAATCTTTATAAAATACATTCTTTTATAGCAGGAATTATTTCTAACATGTATTACATTGCTGACGGGACGTGCCTTGGCTTGTCTGGCCCCGGCAGCTGAACCAAATAGTGGCAACTGTGGTGTTTCACCCCAGAGACACTTTTGGCCAGCTGGATGTTGCAGCTGGGCGCGTGGGGACAAGTCCAGACTGCCGGGACTCCGGTGGCGGCGGGATGGACCTTCCTCCCGTGGAGGGTCTGCTCCTCAGGTTTCCCTCTGCCGCAGAAGCTTTAAGGCAGTAGTGAAGGAAAGGAGTCGGTTCTGATGGAGGGTTTTAATCCAGAGCTTTATTCTGGCCCGCAGGCCTCTGAACCCAGCAAGTGCTCCAACAGAACTCCGGGACTGCATGGTTGCTCGCCCTTTTACCCTGGGGAGGGGAGGAGGGAAGGGATAGGGAACCCACCAACCTGGTACAGGAGAGGAGGTCTCAAGGGACAAAGGACACCTGGATGGCCAAATGCCCTCCCCGGCATAGAGGGCATCTTTTGAATCTGCCAATCACTCAACGCCCTTCAGGAATTCCAGGATTGACAGACAGTGCTTGGCAGGGGTCAGGGTGGGGAAAGCAGGGATGATTGACACACCTGGGAGGGAATCTTCAGGGGAGAAACCCAGGGTTCTGGGGTAAACCATGAAATCACACTGCAACACTCCTTGAGCAAACTGTGTTATTTGCAGACTTCACTGCCCAGCCCATCAATCCTCTTGTGGCCAATTGCTAAATGACACAACTACCAAAATACAGGTGCCACATAATCACCCCAGCACTAATCCAGCACTGCTTTGCTGGTGCACAGGAGCACAGAATGGCTGCGCTTGGAAGGGACATTTAAAGGCCATCCAGTCCAATGCCCTGCAGTGAGCAGGGACACCTTTAAGTAGGTCAGGTTGCTCAGAGCATGAGCTTGAATGTCTGCAGGGATGGATGTCCACCTCTCTGGGCAACCTGTGCCAGGCTTTCAAAACCTACAGTGGAAAAAATGGGTTTCTTTTGTCCGGTCTGAATCGACCGTCTTTTAGATTAAAACCATTCCCCCTCGCTCTGCTCACAAAAGGCTCTACTAAAAGTTCTGTCCCATCTCTTTTACAAGCCCCCTTAAGGTACTGAAAGGCAGCAATCAGGTCTCCCTGGAGTCTGCTCTCTTCCAGGCTGAACACCGCCAGCTCTCCCAGCCTGTCTCCAAAGCAGAAGGGCTCCAGCCCTCAGAGCATTTTGTCCCTCCTCTGGACTAGATCCAGCAGGACCATGGCCTTCCTGTGTGGGGAACCCAGAGCTGGATGCAGTACTCTGTCGTGGTAGAGACAGAGACATTACAAAGCAACACACTCCATTTCCAGAAGGCTTCAAACCCTGTTTTCATTCTAGCATGCATGCTTGTTCTACATTCTTACAAAGCTCATAAGTTTACACTTTACTCACTGGTCACAAGAGACAAGCAAAGTGCTTCTTGGAATAAGCAGTTACAGGTTTCACTTATTTATCCTTCTTTCTTTCTTGGTTTCTATGTCAACAACCTTGGTAGGAAATTCTTTCAGGGGTAAACATGGATCCTCTTATCAAACTTGTCAATGGCTCACAGAGGTCGCTGTAAAACCTCTTCCACAGTACTCCAGGTGGGGTCTCACCAGAGCAGAGGGGTGGAATCACCTCCTTCAAGCTGCTGGGCACTCTGCTTTGGATGCACATGGCTGGCTCATGTCCAGCCTCTCATCTAGCAGCACCCCAAGTCCTTCTTGGCAGGGCTGCTCTGCATCCCTTCCTGGCCCAGCCTGTGAGATCAGCTGGGCTGGGACTGTGTCACAGCCCTTGGACAGAGCAGCTGGGCAGGATGAGCTCCCTCCCAAAGAAGGCAGATCCCACTCCCCACACAACTCCACGCTGGCCATGAGGTCACAGCAGGCTCTGAGGTCACAGAGGTGCCAGAGCCGGTGGTTGCCCAGCAGCACAAGGAGCGAGCAGTCAGTCCTTGAGCACAACTGTTGCGGCAGCAGCGGCGGCGGCAGCAGTGGTGCTGACATTGGCACAGCGGTGTCAGGACAGCGGTGGCAGCAAGAGCTGCGGGACCGGCAGAGGGCAAGGCACCATGGCCCTTGCTCTGCGCCTCTTCCTCCTGCTCCTCCTGGCCGTGGCCCTGCCTGCCAGGGCTGCCCAGGCTGCTCCGCTGCCAGCGCGGGGAGCAGGTGAGCCGGCAGCCTGGCTCCCCTTTCCCGGGACAGCGCTCCCTGCTCCCCGGGCAGCGCTGGGGATGCTTTTCCCCAGGCCTTTAGGGAGGGTTTCCTCTGGGGGAGGGAGAGAGCCCCCTTGGGCCTGGGGCTGGCCCTGTTTCCTCTCCAGGGATGTGTCACAGGGCCTGCAAAGAGGGTGGAGAGCGACCAGGAGCCAGCCCAGAGCTCCCCAGGCCCCTGGGCAGCTTTGGCCTTGTCCATTCACATCTGGCTCCCACGGCCTTACCCGACCCCCTTGCAGTGCCCAGTTCCCTAAGGCAGAGGGGGATCCCAGCACACCATAGAAATTAGTCTGATCTGTGTTCCCCTCCAGATGAGCTTGCTAGGAAGGTTTCTGCAGCAGTGTGGCTCCATAAAGATTTCCAGCCTCTTAAGCCTCCTGCAGATATGTGGTCAATGTTCCCCTCAGAGCATAATCATTGACAACCTGGCAGGAACCGGGTGACAGAAGCTTCTGTGGCTCTTGTGTTACAGGAGTGTCTGCAGGGAGGCCTTTTCAGGCTCCTTTCCTGGTTGCTGCTCACAAGGCCAGCTCTGATGGCAGGGGTGAGTCGTGTGTCCCTGCTGACCCCACAGGCTGAGCCCTGGCTTTGGGGGATCCATTCCAGGGGAAATGCAAATACTTCTCTTAATGTCCTCTGAGAGGGAGGAACAAACCTAGAGGTGACAGTAAGACCCTAGAGGCATTCAAAAACCCATGGACAGGATCCCGAGTGACCTGGAGAGGCGCCGTGGTGGGTGCATTTCCCTCAGCCTTGTCCTGGGGCTCAGCAGCCGGGGGCTTTGGCTGCACATCTGGACACGCCGTGCCCGGCACAGCGGGAAGGGATCCATGGCAGCCTGGCTGCCCCGCTGCTGCTTCCACGCCCTGCAGGGCTGTTCCCCAGCCTGGCCTGGCTGCAGCTTCTCCCCAGCCTCTGCAGGAAGGCATTTGGCATCAGCTGACAGGGAGCCCCAGCTGTGACATGGGCCTGAGAGCCCCTGTGATTTCCTGGTCTCTGAGCACATCTGGAGGGGCAGCTCTTTGGAGGAGGGTTGGCCCTGGAGCAGCCCCAGTAACCTGGTCTACATCCTGAATATTATCCATTTCTTAGACAAGCATTGCCTGCAGAACAGGCCACCTTCCCACTGGGGAACAGCCCCACCTGATCCAGCTGTCCCTTTTCCTTTCTGCAGAGATGGAAGGGGAGGCTGTGCTGAAGGCTCCGTTTCCCAGAGGAAGCAGGGGCTCATTGGCAGCCTCTGCTGCAGGAAGGGAGGCGATGCCAGGCCCAGTCACAGGAGGTAATTGCTGTGCCTCTGGGCCTGAGCCCTGCTGAGGCTGGAGCTGCCCTCTCTGCTGCTTGGCACTCCTGGCACACAGCATTACCTGACCCCCTTCCAGTGCTGGGTTCCCTAGAGAAGGGGATCCCAGCACAGCATGGAACATTTCCCATCTGTGCTCCTTTCTAGACTGGGATCCTGACTTGCATCATTTGGAAACGCTGGTAAAGCAAGGCTTAAGGATGTTGGAGCTTGGTGAAGGTAGGCTACCAGCAACCCTTTCCTAACAGAGTAATCACTGCCCAAGTGTAATCAATGTCCAGAGTAATATTCCTGCATCATTTCCCTTAAGATCCTCTGAAGTTTGATGGATTCTGGAAATCCTGGCCTCCAAATTTCTCCTCTTGTGCCCCTCAGCGGGAGGAAGGAGCATTCAGCTGTCCATTTTCCCTCTGTGTGCAATGGCAGTGTGTCCTTCCGTGTGCTCTGTGCAGCCACAGAGAAGAGCAGAGAGGGAAGGGGCCGGGCCCAGGGCTGTGCCCCGGGGCTGAGCCTTTCTCAGCTCCTTTGCTGGCCCCAGGGAGCCTGAGCTGCTCCTGCTGCCACTGCCAAGCCCTGGCCCTGCCTGGGGCTGGGTGTGGAGCTGCTGGCAGCTCCAGGGAGTCCTTTCTGCCCCGACTGCCCTGCAAGGGGCTCCTTCCATCCCAGTGTGGGGCCACTGCAGGCACGAGGTCCCCCTGGCCCTGCTCCTGAGTGGAAGGCAGAGCTGAGGGAGCGCCTTGGAGGGCACCAATCACCCAGGTGCCCTCACTGCCACTCGGGCCTGAAGGAGAATCTTCAGCAGTGTCCCAGGAGCTGTTCTGTCCTGCCTTTCTTTGCAGATCAACCTGATGATGAAGATGATGATGATGATGATGATCGTGATGATGAAGGTGATCTGGATTCCCAACCCATACCCATGACTGAGCCTCTGGGAGATGGTGAGGGTAGGTCAAGGCCTTTCCCCTGGGAGAGCTGCCAGCTCAGAGCCCAAAGCTCGGCCAGGGGGCATCGCTGCAGGTGCCAGGACAGAGCCATGCACGTTTGTGCCCGCCCTGCTATGATCCCCCCTCACCGCTCCTGGGGCTCAGTGGTGCCCGTGCAGCTGAGCAGAGATGACAGAAGCTTCTGTGGCTGTTGAGTTACAGGGTGTGTCTGCAGGGAGGACTTTCCCAGGTCCTTTGGTGGATGTTGCACACAAGGCCAGCTCCCATCGCAGGGGTGAGTAGTGTGTCCCTGCTGACCCCACAGGCTGAGCCCTGCTTTTGTGGCATCCATTCATGGGAAATGGAAATATTTCTTTTAAGGTCCACTGAGAAGTAAGAACAAACCTTTAGGAGCTACTAAGGCCCTGAAGGAATCCCAACATCAGGAAGAAAAACGGAGTGATGTGGACAGCCAGCGTGGTGGGTGCATTTCCCTCAGCCTTGTCCTGGGGCTCAGCAGCCGGGGGCTTTGGCTGCACATCTGGACACGCCGTGCCCGGCACAGCGGGAAGGGATCCATGGCAGCCTGGCTGCCCCGCTGCTGCTTCCACGCCCTGCAGGGCTGTTCCCCAGCCTGGCCTGGCTGCAGCTTCTCCCCAGCCTCTGCAGGAAGGCATTTGGCATCAGCTGACAGGGACCCCAAACTGCACCACGGGCCTGAGATCCCTGCAATATCCCAGTCTCTGGGTAGATGCAGAGAGGCAGCTGTTTGCAGGAGGGAGGGCCCTGGAGCAGCTCCAAAGCCCTGGGCATTTTCCTTGACCTTTTCCATGCCATTGACAAGTATTGCCTGGAGCAGAAGGGCACAGCACAGAGGAATTATGGCATGCAGGCTCAGGGGTTCGGGTACTGGGCAGTCCTGTGCCAAGGGGCAGCAAGGTGCCTGCAGGCCCCAGCTCGGGGGAAACGGGGAGCGAGAACGTCCTGGCCGTATCCACCGTGCTGCCAGCTCAGCAGGGCAGCACAGCACGGGCTCACGCTCCCCATTGCTCCCACAGGTGCAGCCGGCACCTCAACACCTGCTGACAACATCTGGAGAAGAGTTTTCTGCTGGGGAACACCTTGTTTGATTAAGTTGATGGCCATTGTGGCTGGTGCAGGACTTTTCCTGTTGATTTGCTGTGCAGCAATCTGGTATTGCTGGAAGAGAAAATGGTGAGTGTTTTGTAATTCTCTACCTCAAACAGCTTCCTTTAAAGGCTGTTCATAGGCAGGGAACATTCCCAGGGAGGCTGCAGTGGAGTTGTGGCCAGTCCATGGTTGTCCAAAGAACTCTGCTGAGGGTTCTGCTGCTGCCCAGTGCTTTCATTGGCCTCTTAATTGCCGGGCCTTGTCCTGGGGGGCCCGCTGGGGCTGCAGCCAGTGCTGGCTCCCACTGAGGCTGCCTGGGCAAGAGCAGCCCCAGGGGCACAGGGCAGAGGCAAAGCACGGTGGGGAGGAGAAAGAGCAGGGACGAGATTGCCCTTGAAAGGCAGAGGCGCTCTGGGGCCCGCTCCTGGCCAGGGAGCCTGCCCAGAGCCGTCCCCTGCTCGCCGGGGCCTTGAGGGACAGCTGTGCAGCTGGGCCGAGCTGTGCCAGCAGCTCCAGCCGTGCTGGGGAGCCTTGCCAGCTCTGGGCCCTGCTGTGCAGGAGGGTCCCTGTGTGCCACTGGCAGCTGGGGCCTCAGCCACCTCCTCTCTCCACAGGAGCGCCTCTGCAGCTTCAGAAGAGGAGCCTCGCAACTCGGGCAAAGCGCTCCCTACCTGTTATCCCACCTGTCCCCGTCTGCCCCTATCTGCCATGCCATGGCTGCAGCCCCATCATGAGGCCTTCCCAAAACCCACCCCTCCAAAACGAGCCCCTCTGCCCCTGAGTCCCCTGGTCCTGTTCTCCGAGCAGTAGTGAAGTTGGCCAGCCCTTGTCTGCCAGGGCAGGGCTTGGCTGACATTTTATGTTTCAATAAACAAATGGAGTTGTCACTGCTCTGTCCGGGTGGGCAGCAGCAGCAAAGCCCACCCACCAGCACCAGCACAGGCTGGCTGCCGCCTGTCACTGAGCCGTGGATGCCTCAAATGCGTGAGCCACAGCCTGAGCTTGGGCAGGGGCTGCGTGGCCACTTCAGCCGCCGCTCCAAGCGGGGAGCGGCTGAGGCCATCGGCTGGCTGCCAGAGACCTCTCCCACGGCAGAGGTGGGAGAAGGCGTCTCCGAGAGGCAAGGCCAGCGAGCGGCAGCAGTGCGGAAGAAGCAGCGTGGACAAAAGCGACGGGAGGCAGCAGCTTGTCGCAGCAGGGAACGGGTTTATTAAGGGAAAGGAGGGAACAGGTCGGCTGGGGAGCTGCAGCAAATGGCCACTGATCCGCCCCCAGGGGCGAGCAGTTCCACATTTCCCCGAAGGGAGGAGCGAGCCACAGCGAACCAATAACATTACAAAACAGAATGAAGAGCATGAGACTATAACCAATAGGGAAATGACAGAGGAGGGGCTGCCCTTCCTGCACCAATCATCCTCTGCCCAGGGTAGAAGTTTCTGGGGCTGGGGAGTGGGCAGAAGATGATGGGCAGGACGGTTGACTAGGTAACAGGGGAGGGGAAACCAAGATAATGAGGAAAAACAAGGCGGGCAATACTGATAGACAGGGAAACTGACACAAAAGGGCGGGAGTAACTAAGGAGACCTGTGACTGGCAGTTACTTGCATGGGGGAGAAGGGGGAAGGGAGGCCTGAGACAGAACCATTTTAACAAGCCATTTTGAACAAACATAGAACAACTTATAAAACTAACTGAAATGTTATGAACAGAATTTGGGTAAATTTTATATGGGTAGAAAAAAACTGAGTTACAACATCTATAAACCAGAGCTGCTGATGCAGAGCTGCTGGGCAGAGTTACTTGTTATGTTAATTACAAGTCGTTAGAGTTGATATTTCTCTTTGTATCACTTAACGACCCTAGCCAGTGCAGGTTGATAGCCCTCCTTTTGTGTTGGTAAAACCCTGCCTAAGGCAAAACTGCACTTCTCCTTACCAGGCAGGGAGAATTTGGGGAGGAGGGAGGCATTACAATATGTAGATTTTGAGAACCAGTGTACCATGGGACGTATTGAACTTATAAAAACCCCAAAACCAACGAGCCAAATATAAAATTAAAGAATTAGAGTGATTCGTGGACGTGAGGAATAGAGTGCTAGACCTGCAGAAATGTTGGGAGATCTTGGTGCCCCTCGCCCTGACTTAAGAAGCTGCCTGGGACCCACACCTGGAGCTGGGAAGGAGGGAAAACCGAGAAACACCAGGGTCCTGCCCAGGCGTTCCTGTGAGGATCGGACCCCCTGGCTCTGCCCCTCGTGGACAAAGCTGCTCATCCTCCACCTCTAAGCCACACTGGGAAGAAGACGGAGACGGCCGCCCATCAAGCTTCCCAATCCTGAGCTGATCACTTTAATAAAGGCGTTAAAAGGAGAAAAGTCTCCTACCCTGTTTTTATTTCATGAAACATAACTTAGAACTGTCTAGACAAACACAACGCACCACAACACAGGCTGAGCTCCATGGCCAGGAGCAGCCGTGGATGCCCACGGTGTGGGCGGGCAGGAGCCAGGCAGGGGCTGCTGTGACCAGCGGCGGGGCCCCGAGGGCCGGGGCAGCCCAAGCTGAGCGTCCCTGGGCTGAGGGCACATTTCCTTCCCTGGCATCATCTGGGCCTGCACCTCCTGCAGTGGCATGGCCAGGAAAAGAGGGAAGCCATCAGTAGGTGCTTGCCTTGAGAACAATGGAAAGAGGCTGGACTCTGAAGGAAGTCCTTCATAGCCTGAGGGATGAGCTCAGAGCCTGACAGACACTGGGCCTGTGGCAGCCCTGGATCTCTTATGAGCAGAGTGGGGATTTGCCCCCCAGGCCTCATCTGTTCACCCAGGGACACATGGTGAACACACACACCCAGAAGATGGCTCAGCACTGTTGCTGCTCGCTGAGTGTTGTGTTTGGGTCCCTCTAAAGGCATGCAGGGGCTTTGGGTCACCTCTGTGCTGTGCAGGGGACTGGGGACACCAAGAAGTTGTGCAGGCAATTTAATGTATGTCCAAAGGTGTGCAGGGGCTGAGGGACAGCTGTAAATTGAGCAGGGCTCGGGGGTCTCTTGTGGGAGACACAGAGGGGTTTTAGGGTGGCTGAGAACACCCACAAGATGTGCAGTGAGTTTGGCTGTTCCCTGCAGTGTGCAGCTTCCCTGATGGCCTGTGTTGCATTATTTTTGTAAGCTTTGGAATCAAGTTGTTCACTTTTTAAATACGGGCCAAAGGGCAGCAGAGCGCACAGCAGGGACTCGGTGTCAGCATGGCAGGGCTGCTGCTGCCTGCAGTAGTGGGAATCACCAACGTGAGTTGAATTTTGGACTTGACATTGCTGTTGTATGCAGAACCACAAAAAGTCTCACTTGTTCAATATCACATATCTCACTTCTTTTAAAGAAAACTGAGATTGCAAATCGGTACAGGGAGGGACATCCTCTCCTCACTGGAAAGGCACCTCTTGAGATCCATTCCAACAAAATCCTGCCCCAGCCATGAGGTCACAGCAGGCTCTGAGGTCACAGAGGTGCCAGAGCCCGGTGGTTGCCCAGCAGCACAAGGAGCGAGCAGTCAGTCCTTGAGCACAACTGTTGCGGCAGCAGCGGCGGCGGCAGCAGTGGTGCTGACATTGGCACAGCGGTGTCAGGACAGCGGTGGCAGCAAGAGCTGCGGGGGGACGGCAGAGGGCAAGGCACCATGGCCCTTGCTCTGCGCCTCTTCCTCCTGCTCCTCCTGGCCGTGGCCCTGCCTGCCAGGGCTGCCCAGGCTGCTCCGCTGCCAGCGGGGAGCAGGTGAGCCGGCAGCCTGGCTCCCCTTCCCGGGACAGCGCCCCTGCTCCCCCGGGCAGCGCTGGGGATGCTTTTCCCCAGGCCTTTAGGGAGGGTTTCCTCTGGGGGAGGGAGAGAGCCCCCTTGGGCCTGGGGCTGGCCCTGTTTCCTCTCCAGGGATGTGTCACAGGGCCTGCAAAGAGGGTGGAGAGCGACCAGGAGCCAGCCCAGAGCTCCCCAGGCCCCTGGGCAGCTTTGGCCTTGTCCATTCACATCTGGCTCCCACGGCCTTACCCGACCCCCTTGGAGTGCCCAGTTGCCTAAGGCAGAGGGGGATCCCAGGACACCATAGAAATGTTCTGATCTTTGCTCTCTTGTAGACTTGGACCATGACACGGCTTATATGGAAAAGCTGGTGAATGAAGGTATGAAGAATCAAGGGCATGGTGGAGGCAAGTTCTCTGTGTGCTTTTCCTGACAAAATAATCTGTGTCCATGTGTTAAGGGCTCATTCATGAGCCCAGTCCCTTAATATAATCTCAGGGTTTAAAGAATCTGGAAATCTTGCCCTGCTCCCTTCTGGATCCCTGAGTGATGCCACAGGATCGCTGTCAGTGGCAGGAAGGAGCATTTAGCTGTCCATCCTCCTCCCATGTGCAATGGCAGTGTGTCCTTCCGTGTGCTCTGTGCAGCCACAGAGAAGAGCAGAGAGGGAAGGGGCCGGGCCCAGGGCTGTGCCCCGGGGCTGAGCCTTTCTCAGCTCCTTTGCTGGCCCCAGGGAGCCTGAGCTGCTCCTGCTGCCACTGCCAAGCCCTGGCCCTGCCTGGGGCTGGGTGTGGAGCTGCTGGCAGCTCCAGGGAGTCCTTTCTGCCCCGACTGCCCTGCAAGGGGCTCCTTCCATCCCAGTGTGGGGCCACTGCAGGCACATGGTCCCCCTGGCCCTGCTTCTGCACTGGAGAGATGCCATGGTGGGTGCATTTCCCTCCCTTGCAGTCCCCAGTTCCCAAAAGCAGAAGGAGTCCCCAGAACACCATGGAAACACTTCTGGTCTGTGCTGCCTTCTAGATGCCACTGCTGGGATGGCTTCTCAAGGAGATTGGATGCAAGATGAGTTGGAACCTTTGGGAGCTTCTGCACGTAAGATCTCAAATTCCACTGAGAGAATAATTAGTGAAAACCTGGCAGGAACCAGGTGACAGAAGCTTCTGTGGCTGTTGAGTTACAGGGGTGTCTGCAGGGAGGACTTTCCCAGCTTCCTTGCTTGTTAATGCTCGCAAGCCCAGCTCTGATGGCTGGGGTGAGTAGTGTGTCCCTGCTGACCCCACAGGCTGAGCCCTGCTTCTGTGGGATCCATCAACATGAAGTGGAACTACTTTATTTTAAGGTCCCCAAACGGGCAAGAACCAAGACATAGAGGACAAGAAATCCTTGGAGGCAGCCCAACTTCTGGACCAGATGCTGAGTGACCTGGAGAGACGCCGTGGTGGGTGCATTTCCCTCAGCCTTGTCCTGGGGCTCAGCAGCCGGGGGCTTTGGCTGCACATCTGGACACGCCGTGCCCGGCACAGCGGGAAGGGATCCATGGCAGCCTGGCTGCCCCGCTGCTGCTTCCACGCCCTGCAGGGCTGTTCCCCAGCCTGGCCTGGCTGCAGCTTCTCCCCAGCCTCTGCAGGAAGGCGTTTGGCATCAGCTGGCATGCAGCCCAAACCGTAGCATGGGCCATACATGCCCTGAGATCCCCTGCAATTTCCCAATCTCCAGACAGATCAGGTGTAGGGGCTTTTTTGGTGAGGGAGTGCCCTGGCCCAGCCCAAACACCCTGGCCATTTTCCTGACCCTTATGCATGACTTGAAAAGTATTGTCTCCTGAAGTTGCCACCTTCTGGAATGCTGAATGGTTCCATTTGACCCAGCTGTCCTTTTTCCTTTCTCAAGCGATGGAGCAAAAGTCCATGCAGATGGGGCCATATCCTGTAGGAAGCAATGGCTTTGTGCCAGCCTCTGATGCAGGAAAGGAGGAGATGCCAGACATGGGCACAGGCATAGAAGGTAATTGCTGGGCCAGTCTCAGCCCTTGGGGGGCTGTGTGGCAGCCTCTTCCCCAGGGCCTGCCCTTGCCCGCCCGGCAGCAGCCAAAGCTGGAGGTGCCTCTGGAGGCTTGGAGGCCTCTGGAGCTCGTTCACAGCCCCGGGGAAAGGGGACTCGTGCACCAACGTCAGGCCCCGCTGCAGCAGCTCGGAGCTGGCCCTGAGTGCCCAGAGGCCCAAGGCACAGGAGCAGCCCGGCGGGGTGCCTGCAGAGCCCAGGGCCAGAGCCAGCCTTGGCTCCCGACTGGGCAGGGGCTGCACTGGGTCCTGACAGGGCCTGACTCTGTCCCCTGGGGCTGGGGAGCTGTCACGGGGCAGGGGAGGGCCAGGCTGGCAGTGGCTGCTCAGGGATGGGTTTGGCCCGTGTCCCTCCAAGCAGCGCCTGCCCAAGCAGGTGCTGCCCCCGGCTCTCCTCCCGGCCTGCTGGGCTTTCTTGGGTGGCACAGCCTGTGGGGCAGCAAGGTGCCTGCAGGCCCCAGCCCCAGGGGGGCAAACGGAGAACGCCCCTGTTTGATGCACCGTGCTGCCAGCTCAGCAGTGCAGCACAGCACGGGCTCACGCTCCCCATTGCTCCCACAGAAGTGCTTGGCAAGTCAGACACAAGCGCCCAGAATCCACGGAACACGCCAAGACTTTTCTGCCCCCAGGATGTGCGGAGGTCCTGCATGATAGGCATGGTAGTGACACTGTTTACTGTGCCAATTTCCATGGTCCTGTGCTATGTTGGGTTCCAGTGGTGGAAGGGAAAGAAACGGTAAGTTGTGCTCATGTCTACCCTCCAACTCCTTTAAAGGCTGCACATAGTCAGGGAACATTCAGGGAACAGAGAAGCTGCAGTGGAGTTGTGGGCAGTCCATGGTTGTCCAAAGAACTCTGCTGAGGGTTCTGCTGCTGCCCAGTGCTTTCATTGGCCTCTTAATTGCTGGGCCTTGTCCTGGGGGGCCCGCTGGGGCTGCAGCCAGTGCTGGCTCCCACTGAGGCTGCCTGGGCAAGAGCAGCCCCAGGGGCACAGGGCAGAGGCAAAGCACGGTGGGGAGGAGAAAGAGCAGGGACGAGATTGCCCTTGAAAGGCAGAGGCGCTCTGGGGCCCGCTCCTGGCCAGGGAGCCTGCCCAGAGCCGTCCCCTGCTCGCCGGGGCCTTGAGGGACAGCTGTGCAGCTGGGCCGAGCTGTGCCAGCAGCTCCAGCCGTGCTGGGGAGCCTTGCCAGCTCTGGGCCCTGCTGTGCAGGAGGGTCCCTGTGTGCCACTGGCAGCTGGGGCCTCAGCCACCGAAAAATGCGTATTTTATGATTGGCTTTTTGTAAATATTAAAATGTATTGTATATGTGTTGTGTGCGAAAGTAATGGTGTATTACTTCTCTTAAGTGGTGCGGTAAATACAGTTTTAGGTTATAACAAAATGTTAAAATAGAAATTATGCTATGTAGGATACTTGTTTTCCTAAAGAAAGGCCTCGCACTGATATAGCAGCCACGGGACACCCAAGTCTTTCAGAGAAAGAGAATTTATTGTACATTATCAGGAGAAATGAACTTCTTGCCCCCTCACACAGCCAGGACAATGCTGTTAGGCCTATGAGGAAGAAGTTGTCAATGACCAGACAGAATCCTGTGTTTGAATGGAATTTATGCATCCTCGATGAGATGTATGAATATGCAACAGGTTATTGTTTATAAGGGTTAATTTTCTGATAACGTGTTTCCTTCTTCGGGCTTATGCTGCCCAGAAAATGGGTACCCGGACGTCCGTACCTCTTTGTTTCTATTGTCTCATATTGTCCTAATCCAAATTGTCCAAATTATTATTACTCTAACTGTATTACTATTTTTACAACCATTTTATTACTATTAAACTTTTAAAATTTTAAAGACAAGTGATTGGCGTTTTTCACAATTATGGTAGCAGAGGATGGTTACCGACACCTCGCTGCCGGTGCTTTAGGAGAGTCAGGGGAAGGCGCGCCCTGCCCTATTTGGCAGCCTTGCTCTGTTTCCCCTGGGGTGACTGAAAGACCCAGGATACAATCAGTGGACAAAAGGAGGCAATAAAACAAAGAGAAGGGGAAAGGGCTCCCTAAAACCGCAGTAATTGGCCCCCTAAGACTAGTAGTGCACATGAAGAACCCGGGAAGGAAAAGGGATTGGTACTTTTTGGGGGGGCAGGTACCGGGGGATGAATGTGTGTGAGAATGAGAGGCAGGCTGGTTGTCCCAGACCCGCCAAGTGGGTGCTGCAGTCTCCCATGCTGCGTTTCCGACTTTCCGCGAGGAAGCGGCCAGTAAAGAGACGAAGTGAGTGAAAAGAGGAGAGAAAGAATCCCCTGGGGTAACTGGGACTGGGTCTCAGGGAGGGGTTGGAGCCCTCGGAGGTAGGCAGCAATGTTTCCTAAGCCCAATCCACTAGGAAACGGGACAGGAGGGGCCCCTAAAACCTGCTGGGTTGAGGGATTTACATTCCAAGAGCGTCTAGGGTTGAGCAGAATTCTGCCGCAGTGAGGATATGCCCGAGAACACCCAGGGTTGGACAACACAGGTAGATTGAGGGATGAAATTTTTTCCCAAGAGCATCTGTGGTTGTACCACACCCCTGGGTTGAGGGACAGAAAAATGCCCAACAGCATCCGGGGCTGGACAGCCCAGCTGGATTGAGGGAAAAATGCCCAAGAGCATCTGGGCTTGGACAACACAGCTGGGTTGAGGGATGTCCAATAGCACCGGGACTGGCCAGTAACACCTAAACTTGTAATAAGTGATGTGAAAGTAAAAGGTACCTGATTGTTGTCTTGTTGTGTGTGTGAGAGTGAGTCACACACAAAGTCAGCCTCAACTTCCCGGGCGGGTGGGAAGGGGGGGCAGTGGAAAGAGGAGTGTGTGACCCACAGACCAGGCTATTGTCCCTCGGGCGCGTGGGGGCTGCGGCATAAGGTATGGGTGACCTGCACACCAGGCTATTGTTCCCCGGGCAGGTGGGGCTTTAGCTGAAGGCTGTGTGTGACCTGCACACCGGGCTAGTGTTCCCCGGGCAGGTGGGGCTTTAGCTGGGCTGTGTGTGACCTAGTGTTCCCCAGGCGTGAGGGGGCCGTAGCTGTAGAGCGTGAGTGACACGCCGACAGCCTCACAGGCGAACGGGCACCGCAGGCGCCCAGAGTCAGGGCCCCTCCCGGAGCCCCGGCAACACTGAGACCTGGAGGCCAGCCCCAAGGCGAGGGGGCCACGGGGACCCGTGAATTTCTGGTAACAGGGATCCACTTTGTGTCTTGAGGGTGTGAAAGAATGTGTGAAAGTGAATGAGAAGTAAAAGTGAATGAACGTAGACGAATGGAAGGATACGTAATGTAGAAGCTTTACCATATCTCCTTGGAAGGAGGTGTATTGTATTGAAAAGTAGTGTGAGAAAAAGGTTTTGTAATTTTAGGAAGGAGTAGTTGAAAGAAAAGTAGTATTTAAGCGGTTAGTGAAAGTGAGAAACAGAAGCAGGGGATGAATAGATAAGATCTTGAAAATGGAAGAGAAAACCAGTAAGTTGGACACAGGGGGAAAAAAAACTGGGGGGAATAAAAGCATACTAGAAGAGATACCCCCAAGAGAGCCCTTTGGGAGTTATGTTAGCTACCAGAAATACAACTCCTTGCAGAACACAGGGTATGCAGAAGTTGATGGGAAAAAGATGGAAACTATGGAAAAAAAGAAATTAACCTTAAACTAGAAGGCTCAAACTTCTCAATTATATACTTTAAAAAGAGCACTAGAATATTTAACACAAGAGAAAGGAGTTATCTATTGATTCAAGGTGTGCCTTTAGAGTAGTACATACCTTAAGAAAAAAAAATTTAAAAGGAGATTAATTAATTCAAGAGGAAAAGGATTAGTACATGAGAAACTTATTTTAGAGGTTTTAGAGACATTAAAATTACCTAAGAGAGATAGCTATAGTACATATTAAGGGACACCAAAAGGTAAAGACCCCAGAAATAAGAGGAAATAATTTGGCAGATCAGGAAGCTAAAGATGCAGCAGAAAATGGAGCTGAAAGGGTTAATATTAACTCCAAATAAGGAAGAATTAGAAATTCCAAAGTTTAGGGAAGCAGAGAAAAAAGGAATTAAACAAGAGAGGTGGTGAACAAGATCAATCAGGGAAACAGAAACATCTTGATGGAAGACAAGTAATGAAATGCTTACTAGGGAATATTAGAAGACATGCATCAGAAAACCCAGTGGGATACTCAGGTTTTGTGTGATCTTTTTTTTTTTAAGGAACTATGGGTGCACTGGGATTTTTGGAGTAGAAAAGCAAGTAACTGAAAGATGTATAATTTGCCAAAAGATAAATAAAAAGGGTGATGAGACAAACAACATGAGAAGGTCGTGAGTTAGCTTGTCAGCCATTTCAAAGGATCCAAGCAGAAGTTTGCAGGAAGTCGTAAGAAAATGTCATTGTTATAAATGATCAATCGAAATCCAAATTATCAAAAAATGTGAAAAGATTTATTTCTCTTTTTCTGTGACCAAAATACGGTCCTCAAACCACCACAGCCAAAGAGACAGCGTCGAGCCCGGGTTCAGGGCTGGGTGAACCTGGATCCGACCTCTATCGCATCGGACCCCCCCTCGTTCACAAGAGCCGCTTCTAGCGGGGATGTTTTATACAGTTTATTGTGCCCGAGGCGAAGGAGTCCAAGGTTCTTTTGTAACTCTGCACATTCATGGTTGGTTCTTTCACTGTGCAGAGCTGGACAAAGGCCATCTCCTGGTTGATAGCCGGCGTTGATCAAATCCTGGGAAGTCCCGTATTCACATGTATCTTTCTGATGACTCCGGCTATCTTGATCGATGTTATCAACAGGGTGATGATCGCTCTTAGGCTCTTCTGGTGGCTCGGGATGGCGGTGATCATCGCGCTGGGTGCGTCTATTCATAAGCTAAATGCCAATGGTTATCCTGCCTCCTTCAGGAATTTCAGAGTTTGAATAGACATCTGCCTCTCAGGCTGCTTGTGGTCAGAGATGCTATTGGATTTCACAATCTTTATAAAATACATTCTTTTATAGCATGAATTATTTCTAACATATATTACATTGCTGACGGGACGTGCCTTGGCTTGTCTGGCCCCGGCAGCTGAACCAAATAGCGGCAACTGTGGTGTTTCACCCCAGAGACACTTTTGGCCAGCTGGATGTTGCAGCTGGGCGCGTGGGGACAAGTCCAGACTGCCGGGACTCCGGTGGCGGCGGGATGGACCTTCCTCCCGTGGAGGGTCTGCTCCTCAGGTTTCCCTCTGCCGCAGAAGCTTTAAGGCAGTAGTGAAGGAAAGGAGTCGGTTCTGATGGAGGGTTTTAATCCAGAGCTTTATTCTGGCCCGCAGGCCTCTGAACCCAGCAAGTGCTCCAACAGAACTCCGGGACTGCATGGTTGCTCGCCCTTTTACCCAGGGGAGGGGAGGAGGGAAGGGATAGGGAACCCACCAACCTGGTACAGGAGAGGAGGTCTCAAGGGACAAAGGACACCTGGATGGCCAAATGCCCTCCCCGGCATAGAGGGCATCTTTTGAATCTGCCAATCACTCAACGCCCTTCAGGAATTCCAGGATTGACAGACAGTGCTTGGCAGGGGTCAGGGTGGGGGAAAGCAGGGATGATTGACACACCTGGGAGGGAATCTTCAGGGGAGAAACCCAGGGTTCTGGGGTAAACCATGAAATCACACTGCAACACTCCTTGAGCAAACTGTGTTATTTGCAGACTTCACTGCCCAGCCCATCAATCCTCTTGTGGCCAATTGCTAAATGACACAACTACCAAAATACAGGCGCCACATAATCACCCCAGCACTAATCCAGCACTGCTTTGATGGTGCACAGGAGCACAGAATGGCTGCGCTTGGAAGGGACATTTAAAGGCCATCCAGTCCAATGCCCTGCAGTGAGCAGGGACACCTTTAAGTAGGTCAGGTTGCTCAGAGCATGAGCTTGAATGTCTGCAGGGATGGATGTCCACCTCTCTGGGCAACCTGTGCCAGGCTTTCAAAACCTACAGTGGAAAAAATGGGTTTCTTTTGTCCGGTCTGAATCAACCGTCTTTTAGATTAAAACCATTCCCCCCTCTCTCTGCTCACAAAAGGCTCTACTAAAAGTTCTGTCCCATCTCTTTTACAAGCCCCCTTAAGGTACTGAAAGGCAGCAATCAGGTCTCCCTGGAGTCTGCTCTCTTCCAGGCTGAACACCGCCAGCTCTCCCAGCCTGTCTCCAAAGCAGAAGGGCTCCAGCCCTCAGAGCATTTTGTCCCTCCTCTGGACTAGATCCAGCAGGACCATGGCCTTCCTGTGTGGGGAACCCAGAGCTGGATGCAGTACTCTGTCGTGGTAGAGACAGAGACATTTAAAAGCAACACACACCATTTCCAGAAGGCTTCAAACCCTGTTTTCATTCTAGCATGCATGCTTGTTCTACATTCTTACAAAGCTCATAAGTTTACACTTTACTCACTGGTCACAAGAGACAAGCAAAGTGCTTCTTGGAATAAGCAGTTACAGGTTTCACTTATTTATCCTTCTTTCTTTCTTGGTTTCTATGTCAACAACCTTGGTAGGAAATTCTTTCAGGGGTAAACATGGATCCTCTTATCAAACTTGTCAATGGCTCACAGAGGTCGCTGTAAAACCTCTTCCACAGTACTCCAGGTGGGGTCTCACCAGAGCAGAGGGGTGGAATCACCTCCTTCAAGCTGCTGGGCACTCTGCTTTGGATGCACATGGCTGGCTCATGTCCAGCCTCTCATCTAGCAGCACCCCAAGTCCTTCTTGGCAGGGCTGCTCTGCATCCCTTCCTGGCCCAGCCTGTGAGATCAGCTGGGCTGGGACTGTGTCACAGCCCTTGGACAGAGCAGCTGGGCAGGATGAGCTCCCTCCCAAAGAAGGCAGATCCCACTCCCCACACAACTCCACGCTGGCCATGAGGTCACAGCAGGCTCTGAGGTCACAGAGGTGCCAGAGCCGGTGGTTGCCCAGCAGCACAAGGAGCGAGCAGTCAGTCCTTGAGCACAACTGTTGCGGCAGCAGCGGCGGCGGCAGCAGTGGTGCTGACATTGGCACAGCGGTGTCAGGACAGCGGTGGCAGCAAGAGCTGCGGGACCGGCAGAGGGCAAGGCACCATGGCCCTTGCTCTGCGCCTCTTCCTCCTGCTCCTCCTGGCCGTGGCCCTGCCTGCCAGGGCTGCCCAGGCTGCTCCGCTGCCAGCGCGGGGAGCAGGTGAGCCGGCAGCCTGGCTCCC
Organism: Camarhynchus parvulus; assembly: GCF_901933205.1. Classification (NCBI taxonomy): domain Eukaryota; kingdom Metazoa; phylum Chordata; class Aves; order Passeriformes; family Thraupidae; genus Camarhynchus; species Camarhynchus parvulus. Next base: position 25,486 of record NW_022148225.1, read on the forward strand.
CTTTCCCGGGACAGCTCCCTGCTCCCCCGGGCAGCGCTGGGGATGCTTTTCCCCAGGCCTTTAGGGAGGGTTTCCTCTGGGGGAGGGAGAGAGCCCCCTTGGGCCTGGGGCTGGCCCTGTTTCCTCTCCAGGGATGTGTCACAGGGCCTGCAAAGAGGGTGGAGAGCGACCAGGAGCCAGCCCAGAGCTCCCCAGGCCCCTGGGCAGCTTTGGCCTTGTCCATTCACATCTGGCTCCCACGGCCTTACCCGACCCCCTTGCAGTGCCCAGTTCCCTAAGGCAGAGGGGGATCCCAGCACACCATAGAAATCAGTCTGATCTGTGTTCCCCTCCAGATGAGCATGCTAGGAAGGTTTCTCCAGCAGTGTGGCTCCATAAAGATTTCCAGCCTCTTAAGCCTCCTGCAGATATGTTGTCAATGTTCCCCTCAGAGGATAATCATTGACAACCTGGCAGGAACCGGGTGACAGAAGCTTCTGTGGCTGTTGTGTTACAGGAGTGTCTGCAGGGAGGCCTTTTCAGGCTCCTTTCCTGGTTGCTGCTCACAAGGCCAGCTCTGATGGCAGGGGTGAGTCGTGTGTCCCTGCTGACCCCACAGGCTGAGCCCTGGCTTTGGGGGATCCATTGCAGGGGAAATGCAAATACTTCTCTTAATGTCCTCTGAGAGGGAGGAACAAACCTAGAGGTGACAGTAACACCTTAGAGGTATCCAAACCCATGGACAGGATCCCGAGTGACCTGGAGAGGCGCCGTGGTGGGTGCATTTCCCTCAGCCTTGTCCTGGGGCTCAGCAGCCGGGGGCTTTGGCTGCACATCTGGACACGCCGTGCCCGGCACAGCGGGAAGGGATCCATGGCAGCCTGGCTGCCCCGCTGCTGCTTCCACGCCCTGCAGGGCTGTTCCCCAGCCTGGCCTGGCTGCAGCTTCTCCCCAGCCTCTGCAGGAAGGCATTTGGCATCAGCTGACAGGGAGCCCAAACTGCACGACAGGCCATGCACACCCTGAGATCCCCTGCTAATTTCCCGGTCTCTGGGCTGATCAGAATGGGTGGTGGTTTGGAGAAGGAAGAGCCCTGGCAATCCCCAAAGTTTGGTTAACTTCCAGAACATTATTAATGTCTTTGACAAGCATTGCCTGCAGAACGGGCCACGTTCCCACTTGGGGAACAGCCCCACCTCATCCAGCTGTCCCTTTTCCTTTCTGCAGAGATGGAAGGGGAGGCTGTGCTGAAGGCTCAGTTTCCCAGAGGAAGCAGGGGCTCATTGGCAGCCTCTGCTGCAGGAAGGGAGGCAATGCCAGGCCCAGTCACAGGAGGTAATTGCTGTGCCTCTGGGCCTGAGCCCTGCTGAGGCTGGAGCTGCCCTCTCTGCTGCTTGGCACTCCTGGCACACAGCATTACCTGACCCCCTTCCAGTGCTGGGTTCCCTAGAGAAGGGGATCCCAGCACAGCATGGAACATTTCCCATCTGTGCTCCTTTCTAGACTGGGATCGTGACTTGCATCATTTGGAAACGCTGGTAAAGCACGGCTTAAGGATGTTGGAGCTTGGTGAAGGTAGGCTACCAGCAACCCTTTCCTAACAGAGTAATCATTGCCCAAGTGTAATCAATGTCCAGATTAATATTCCTGCATCATTTCCCTTAAGATCCTCTGAAGTTTGATGGATTCTGGAAATCCTGGCCTCCAAATTTCTCCTCTTGTGCCCCTCAGCGGGAGGAAGGAGCATTCAGCTGTCCATCCTCCTCCCATGTGCAATGGCAGTGTGTCCTTCCGTGTGCTCTGTGCAGCCACAGAGAAGAGCAGAGAGGGAAGGGGCCGGGCCCAGGGCTGTGCCCCGGGGCTGAGCCTTTCTCAGCTCCTTTGCTGGCCCCAGGGAGCCTGAGCTGCTCCTGCTGCCACTGCCAAGCCCTGGCCCTGCCTGGGGCTGGGTGTGGAGCTGCTGGCAGCTCCAGGGAGTCCTTTCTGCCCCGACTGCCCTGCAAGGGGCTCCTTCCATCCCAGTGTGGGGCCACTGCAGGCACGAGGTCCCCCTGGCCCTGCTCCTGAGTGGAAGGCAGAGCTGAGGGAGTGACTTGGAGGGCACCAATCACCCAGGTGCCCTCACTGCCACTCAGGCCTGAAGGAGAATCTTCAGCAGTGTCCCAGGAGCTGTTCTGTCCTGCCTTTCTTTGCAGATGAACCTGATGATGAAGATGATCCTGATGATGAAGATTATCCAGTTGACGAAGATGATCATGTAGATGAAGATGATCTGGATTCACAACCCCTAGTCATCATTGAGCCTCTGGGAGATGGTGAGGGTAGGTCAAGGCTGGGAGAGCTGCCAGCTCAGAGCCCAAAGCTCGGCCAGGGGGCATCGCTGCAGGTGCCAGGACAGAGCCATGCACGTTTCTGCCCTCGCCCTGCGCGATCCCCTCACCGCTCCTGGGGCTCAGTGGTGCCCGTGCAGCTGAGCAGAGATGGCAGAAGCTTCTGTGGCTGTTGAGTTACAGGGTGTCTGCAGGGAGGACTTTCCCAGGTCCTTTGGTGGATGTTGCACACAAGGCCAGCACCCATCACAGGGGTGAGTAGTGTGTCCCTGGCGATCCCACAGGCTGAGCCCTGCTTTGGTGGCATCCATTCATGGGAAATGGAAATATTTCTCTTAATGTCCCATGAGAATGAAGAACAAACCTTTAGGAGCTAGTAAGTCCCTGAAGGAATTCCAACATCTGGAAAAAAATCAGAGTGATGTGGACAGCCAGCGTGGTGGGTGCATTTCCCTCAGCCTTGTCCTGGGGCTCAGCAGCCGGGGCTTTGGCTGCACATCTGGACACGCCGTGCCCGGCACAGCGGGAAGGGATCCATGGCAGCCTGGCTGCCCCGCTGCTGCTTCCACGCCCTGCAGGGCTGTTCCCCAGCCTGGCCTGGCTGCAGCTTCTCCCCAGCCTCTGCAGGAAGGCGTTTGGCATCAGCTGACAGGGAGCCCAAACTGCACCACGGGCCTGAGATCCCCTGCAATATCCCAGTCTCTGGGTCGATGCAGAGAGGCAGCTGTTTGCAGGAGGGAGGGCCCTGGGGCAGCTCCAAAGCCCTGGGCATTTTCCTTGTCCTTTTCCATGTCTTTGACAAGTATTGCCTGGAGCAGAAGGGCACAGCACAGAGGAATTATGGCATGCAGGCTCAGGGGTTCGGGTACTGGGCAGTCCTGTGCCAAGGGGCAGCAAGGTGCCTGCAGGCCCCAGCTCGGGGAAACGGGGAGCGAGAACGTCCTGGCCGTATCCACCGTGCTGCCAGCTCAGCAGGGCAGCACAGCACGGGCTCACGCTCCCCATTGCTCCCACAGGTGCAGCCGGCACCTCAACACCTGCTGACAACATCTGGAGAAGAGTTTTCTGCTGGGGAACACCTTGTTTGATTAAGTTGATGGCCATTGTGGCTGGTGCAGCACTTTGCCTGTTGATTTGCTGTGCAGCAATCTGGTATTGCTGGAAGAGAAAACAGTGAGTGTTTTGTGATTCTCTCCCTCAAACAGCTTCCTTTAAAGGCTGTTCATAGGCAGGGAACATTCCCAGTGAGGCTGCAGTGGAGTTGAGGCCAGTCCATGGTTGTCCAAAGAACTCTGCTGAGGGTTCTGCTGCTGCCCAGTGCTTTCATTGGCCTCTTAATTGCCGGGCCTTGTCCTGGGGGGCCCGCTGGGGCTGCAGCCAGTGCTGGCTCCCACTGAGGCTGCCTGGGCAAGAGCAGCCCCAGGGGCACAGGGCAGAGGCAAAGCACGGTGGGGAGGAGAAAGAGCAGGGACGAGATTGCCCTTGAAAGGCAGAGGCGCTCTGGGGCCCGCTCCTGGCCAGGGAGCCTGCCCAGAGCCGTCCCCTGCTCGCCGGGGCCTTGAGGGACAGCTGTGCAGCTGGGCCGAGCTGTGCCAGCAGCTCCAGCCGTGCTGGGGAGCCTTGCCAGCTCTGGGCCCTGCTGTGCAGGAGGGTCCCTGTGTGCCACTGGCAGCTGGGGCCTCAGCCACCTCCTCTCTCCACAGGAGCGCCTCTGCAGCTTCAGAAGAGGAGCCTCGCAACTCGGGCAAAGCGCTCCCTACCTGTTATCCCACCTGTCCCCGTCTGCCCCTATCTGCCATGCCATGGCTGCAGCCCCGTCATGAGGCCTTCCCAAAACCCACCCCTCCAAAACGAGCCCCTCTGCCCCTGAGCCCCCTGGTCCTGTTCCCTGGCCAGAACTGAAGCTGGGCAGGCCCTGTCGGCCAGGGTAGAGATTCCCCCCGTTTTATGTTCAAATAAAGAAATGGAGTTTTCACAGCTCTGTTCTGGTGGTAGCAGCAGCAGCAAAGCCCACCCAGCACCAGCACAGGCTGAGCTCCATGGCCAGGAGCAGCCGTGGATGCCCACGGTGTGGGCAGGCAGGAGCCAAACATTTTGCTGTGACCAGCGGCGGGGCCCCGAGGGCTGGGGGAGCCCAAGCTGAGCGTCCCTGGGCTGAGGGCACATTTCCTTCTGGGGGCATCATCTGGGCCTGGACCTCATGAGGCACACAGGGATATTTTGGGGTCCCTATTGAGCAGTGTAGGGGTCCCTCATGAGGCAGACAGGGATATTTTGGGGTCCCTGCTGAGGGGTGCAGTGATCCCTCATGAGGCACAAATGAGTATTGATGATCCCTTATGAGGAATGTAGCAGGGTTACCTTTGAAGGGTGTGAAAAATGTGCATTTTATGATTGGCTTTTTGCAAATAGTAAAATGAATATTATATGTGTTGTGTGCGAAAGTAATGCTGTATCAATTCTCTTAAGTAGTGTGGTAAATATAGTTTTAGGTTATAACAAAATGTTAAAATAGAAATTATGCTATATAGGATACTTGTTTTCCTAAAGAAAGGCTTTACCACTTGATATAGCAGCCACTGGGACACCCAAATCTTTCAGAGAAAGAGAATTTATTGTCCATTATCAGGAGAAATGAACTTCTTGCCCCCTCACACAGCCAGGACAACGCCGTTAGGCCTATGAGGAAGAAGTTGGCAATGACCAGACAGAATCCTGTGTTTGAATGGAATTTATGCATCATCGATGAGATGTATGAATATGCAACAGGTTATTGTTTATAAGGGTTAATTTTCTGATAACATGAGCCCTTCAGGGGCTTATGCTGCCCATACTTTTTAACCTACTAAGAGGAGACTGCAGCATCAAATCTCAGAGAACTTTGACCTTTGAAACTCAAAAAGCAGTTGAAAAGGTTGGTCAGGCTCTTCAAAAAACACAAGCACATCATTGTACTCCAGAAAAACCTTTTTTTTTCTTCACAGTGTTAGGACAAAAAAATGCAACTTGATGGTCTCATATTTCAGTGGGACTCTTCTGAGAAAGATCCTTTGTTAATAATAGAATGGGTTTTTCTTCCTTACAGGTCTCCAAAACCAGTTTTTAGAATTATGAAGGCGATAGCTCAAATTATAATGAGAACCAGAGCAAGATTACTGACTGTGGCAAGCTCAGGCTTCAGTTATTTACCTTTAAAAAAAGATTACCTTAATTGGGCTTTGCAAAATTCAGAAGATTTACAGAATGCATTGTTAAATTATTCAAGTATTTGTTCAATTCATTATCCAAGTCACAAATTGTTACAAACAAAATTGAGTTTTAGAGAAAAACCTATACTAAGTAAAGAACCTTTGAGTGCTATAACTCTCTTCACTAATAGATCAGAGAAAACACATAAATCAGTAGTAGTTTAACAAAACCAAACAACCAAAACAGCAGAGGACTCTCCTCAAATTGTTACGTTGGCCGCTGTAATCAAGATTTTTCAACTCTTTCTAGCGCCTTTTAATTTAATTACAGATTCATCTTATGGTGCTAATGTTGTTAAAAGAATTAAAAGATCAGTTTTGAAAGATGTTAGTAATAATACCTTATATTGCTAGCTTTCATGTCTTTATACAATTTTACAACACAGAACTAACCAATATTTTGTTTTTCATATCAGGGCACACTCTTGGCTTCCAGGATTCATGGTGGAAGGAAATGCGAGAGCAGACAAGCTGACAATGGTTGTTTCAAACACTTTGCCAAACATTTTTGAACAAGCAAAACTGAGTCATGCCTTTTTTCGTCAAAATGATCAAGCACTTGCACAAATGTTTCGCATCTCCAAGGATCAAGCAAAAGCAATTATTGGCGCTTGCTCTGACTGTCAACTTGTACAACCTCCTGTTTCTAGAGGAGCTGTTAATCCAGGAGGATTGCAGAGTTTACAACTACGGCAAACAGATATTACCAAATACCTATCGTTTGGAAAATTCAAGAATATTCATGTGTCTGTTGATACTATTTCAGGTGCAGTTTTTGCTTCTGCACACACAGGGGAAACAGCCAATCATGCTTGCCAACATTTTCTGCAAGCTTTTGTTTCATTGGATGTACCCCAAGAAGCAAAAACAGACAATGGCCCCGCATACACAGCTCAAAAATTGGCCACATTTTTTATGGATTAGGGTGTTCGCCACACTTTTAGAATTCCCTATTCCCCCACAAGTCAGACAATTTATAAAAAGACACACTCTAAAATGCAGTCTAGATCAACAGAATGGGGGAGTGCCCCAAGCAACATCTCAGATGAGGCTGAGCAAAGCTTTATATGGCTTTAGTTTTTTTAAAGAGCTCATTTGCAGAACCTAATCTTCCAATTTCTTGGCACTTTTCAAATAGCACACAGGCAAAATTGAAAGAAAATCCCGTTTTAATCAGAAACCCTGAGACAGGACAAATTGAAGGACCATTTCCACTAGTAACCTGGGGCAAAGGGTAATGCCTGTGTTTCCACAGGTGCCGGACCTATGTGGGTCCCAGCAAGAAACGTGAAACTGCATCACACACAAGAGCACACGGACAATTCCACCAGCCAGGAAAGGAGCACGCAGACATGAGCTGCACAGAGAGACTACGGTTCATGCCAGATATTCCCTGTTCAACCCACAAAAATGACAAATCTTGACTTTTATGTTGATGTTTGGACTGTGAAAATTGTTAATATCATTGAGCTCTTTTGGCAAAAGCGTGATGTCCATCATGTTAAAAAGAATTCTAAGATATCCAAATTTGTAAAAATTGAATGTTAGAGGGACAGTTTAGTGCCTTATAGTTAGCCAGTCCCTAAACAAACGCTAAAAGATTTGCTTGAGAACTATATGAGAAAGCTTTTACCAAAAAGCAGCTGAACAAGAACATAGAGTTTGATCAAATTACATATTGTTGCTTATCAGTTTTACTTACTTACTTTTACAGTGCAGATATGCCTGTAGGTCAACCAAAAAGGAATGTTTAGGTTCCTTTAGCCAAGTCAGCAAGCTCAGACACCATATGTTTGACCAATTTGAACCCAGACAAACCCTTTGCAACCTGTTTAGTTAGGAGTGGCCAATACCCAATTGTGACAAATATTAATGTGAAGTTACCAATGAGACAAATCACATAACCAATTAACGCCATTATGCCCCTGATCTTCTTAAAGCACCTTCTAAACCTCAAAAATTAGAAATTCTTGGTTCTTTAGCAATAGAATTTTGTGCTGAATTTCAGTACCAGGGAGATCCACAATTAAATGTTATGCCCCATCATCCTGTATACAGAAACTGATGTTTGTAGTGCAATTGTACTACCCCAGTGCCCCCTAAAAGTGAAACTGCTGACCTAGATGAGTCCCCATGGCAACTGCCAAAAAGATATTGTTTCATTTATAGAATTAGAGCCTAACAGGGCATTCCCTCAAAAATGAAAGGTAGCCCATGTAGCATCAGATAGCTCACTGAAATAGCACCTAATGTTAAAAAAACTATCAAGAGAAAACATAGAAAAAATAGTTTTTTCTATTCTTTTCTATTCTTCTCTATTTCTCTTCTATTTCTCTTTTCTAGAGAAAAAGATTTCCCCATCATTATAAAGAAAACTGTAATAACAATTTCAATCCCTGGGGCCCTGCAAAATGAATTACATCAGCTTTATTTATACCTCAAATTATTTCAAGTAAAGCATTAAAAAAATTATACAATTAGGATGTTAGCTGAGTAAAGAAGTCAATACTATTTCCATTACAATTAGTGACATAATGACAGATGTTAGTGCTGTTCAGACATATAACCTTACAAAACAGAACCGCTGTGGCTGCAGCTCTCTCCATAGAGAGCAGCAGGCACGACTTTCCCAGGATTTTCCTGGGGCAGGCTGTGAGAAGATCAGAGAAAAGAATCAGAAACAATTCTTAGCTCCACTTGCTGCACCTGTTGTTGTGCACATGTGGAATGCGTTAGGGAGATTTGTTTACCAAAGGGTGATTTCTTAATTGGACACTGGATGGTGTTTGGATGGATTGACCAATTAGGTCAAAGCTGTATTGGACTGTCTGTAAGGGGATGAGTTTCTTAAGAAGCATAGCATAGCATAGCATTAGCATATCATTAGCATAGCATTAGCATAGCATAGCATAGCATTGCATTGCATAGCATGGCATGGCATGGCATGGCATGGCATGGCATGGCATGGCATGGCATTAGCATAGCATAGCATTAGCATTAGCATAGCATAGCATAATTGTTCAGCCTTCTGCAGTCATGGAGTCAATGCTAATTATTACCCGGCTGAAGGCCTGTGACGACAGAACTGCCATCAAATTTCTTTTACTAGCACATAGACATAGTTGTGAAGATTTTGAAAGACTGTGTTATATTAAACTTATCTGACCATTCAGTGTCCATCCACAGACAACTTCAAAAACTGAAAGATTTGACAAATCCAATTAAAACAAATTATAGGTCATAGTTAGACAACTTGTTT
>NW_022148226.1:0-34289 GCF_901933205.1 Camarhynchus parvulus
CTCAAACCCCCCCTCACAAATCTCTTCTAAATCTCAAAAATCCCCCAAAACTCCCTTAAATCCCCCAAATTGCCAAAACTTCCCTAAAATCCCCAAAACACTTCCCAAAATCCCCAAAAATTCCCCAAACTCCCTCAAATCCCCCCAAATCTTTCCCCAAATCCCCCAAAATTCACCTCAAAACCCCCTCAAAAATCTCCCCCAAAACTCCCCCAAAATCCCCCCCCAAATTGCCCAAAACTCCCCTTAAATCCCCCAAATTTCCCCCAAAACTGCTTCCAGCCCCCCAAACCCCCAAATTTCCCCAAATCGAAAATATTCCCCAAATCCCCCAAAATTCCCCTTAAAAATCTCCTCCAAATCTCCAAAAATCCCCCAAATTCCCCCAAAATTGCCCAAAACTCCCCTAAAATCCCCCAAATTTCCCCCAAAACTGCTTCCAAACTTCCCTAAAATCCCCCAAATTTCCTCAAATCCCCCAAAATTCCCCTCAAACCCCCCTCAAAAATCTCCTCCAAATCTCCAAAAATCCCCCCAAAAATCCCCCAAATTCCCCCCAAAATTGCCCAAAACTCCCCTAAAATCCCCCAAATTTTCCCCCAAATCCCCCCAAACTCCCAAAATTCCCCAAATTTCCCCAAATTTGCCCCAAAATTCCCCCCAGGCCCGGGACCTGCGCTCCCAGGAGTTGGTGGCCATCAAGAAAATGTCCTACAGAGGCCGGGCCTCCAGCGAGGTGAGACCCAAAAACCCCAAAATAAACCCCAAAAAAACCCAAAAAAACCCAAAATAAACCCAAAATAAATCTAAAAATCCCAAATTTTGCTGTTTTCGCCCCAAAGAAGTGGCAGGACATCGTCAGGGAGGTGAAGGTGCTGCAGAGGCTGAGGCACCCGAACACCGTGGGCTTCAGGGGCTGCTACCTCCGGGAGAACACGGCCTGGGTGAGAGACAATTTGGGGAGGGGGCTTGGGGTATTTTGGGGCAATTAAGAGGAATTTTGGAGGATTTTTAAGGGTTTCAAAATTTTTTGGATTTTTTTTTTCATTTTTTTGGGTATTTTTAGGGGATTTTTGGGGTTCAGGGTCTGCTACCTCCGGGAGAACACGGCCTGGGTGAGAGACAATTTGGGGAGGGGCTTGGGGGGATTTTGGGGCAATTTGGGGAATTTTTGGGATTTTTTTAGGATTTATTTCAATTTTTTTTTACATTTTTAGGGGATTTTTTGGGGGGATTTTTGGGGTTCAGGGTCTGCTACCTCCGGGAGAACACGGCCTGGGTGAGAGACAATTTGGGAGGGGGCTGGGGGGGTTTGAGGGGGAATTTGGGGGAATTTTTTGGGGTTTTTCAATTTTTTTTTTTTTTTTTTTAGGGTGCTTTTAGGGGATTTTTGGGGTTCATTTTTGGGGGTTTTTGGGGTTCAGGGGCTGCTGCTTCAGGGAGAGCACGGCCTGGGTGAGAGCCCAATTTGGGGAAGGGGTTTTGGGGATTTTTGGGAGGAATTTGGGAATTTTTGGGATTTTTCAATTTTATTTCAGGTGAGACAATTTGGGGGGGGGCTTGGGGGATTTGGGAAAATTTTCGGATTTTTGGGTTTTTTCAAAATTTTTTTTTTTTCATTTTTTGGGTATTTTTAGAGGATTTTTGGGGTTCAGGGGCTGCTACCTCCGGGAGAACACGGCCTGGGTGAGAGACAATTTGGGGAGGGGGCTTGGGGGATTTGGGGAATTTGGGGATTTTTTGGGTTTTTTTTTTTTTTTTTTTTTACATTTTTTTTCATTTTTGGGTATTTTTGGGGATTTTTGGGGTTCAGGGTCTGCTGCTTCAGGGAGAACACGGCCTGGGTGAGAGCCCAATTTGGGGGAGGGGTTTTGGGGGATTTTTGGGGGAATTTTTGGGATTTTTTGGGTTTTTTTTCAATTTTTTTTCAATTTTTTTAAATTTTTGGGGATTTTTAAGGGATTTTTGGGGGTTCATTTGTTGGTTTTTTTGGGAATTTTTGGGCTTCAGGGGCTGCTACCTCCGGGAGAACACGGCCTGGGTGAGAGCCCAATTTGGGGAGGGGTTTTGGGGATTTTTGGGAGGAATTTGGGATTTTTTGGGCTTTTTTTCAATTTTTTTTGGATTTTTTTTTCATTTTTTGGGGGATTTTTGGGGTTCATTTTTGGGGTTCATTTTGGGGGATTTTTGGGGTTCAGGGGCTGCTACCTCAGGGAGAGCACGGCCTGGGTGAGAGACAATTTGGGGAGGGGGCTTGGGGTCTTTATTGGGGATTTTTGGGGGATTTTTTGAGAATTTTTTTGATTTTTGGGAGACTTTTGTTTTTTCATTTTGGGGATTTTAAATTTTTTTTTTTTTTTTTAATTTTTAGGGGTTTTGGGAGATTTTGGGGAGGGGGCGATTTTAGGGGGATTTTTGGGAATTTCAGGGGATTTTGTGGGGAATTTCGGGTGATTTTTGAGGGGATTTTGGGAGATTTTGGGGGATTTTAAGAATTTAGGGGATTTTTCTAATTTTGGAGGATTAATGGGGCATTTCGGGGGATTTTGGAGGAGATTTTGGGGTTTTTTTGAGGTGATTTTGGGATTTTCGGGGGATATTTTGGGTTTTTAAACTTTGGGGGGATTTGAGGGAAATTCTGAGGAATTTTTGGGATTTGGGGAATTTTGGGGGATTTTTAGGGGAACTTTTGGGGATTTTGGGGGAACTTTGGGGAATTTTGGGGGTATTTTGGAGGATTCTTGGGATTTTGAAGGGGATTTTCAGATTTTTTAGGGGATTTTCGGGGGATTTTCGGATTTTTTTAGGGGAGTTTAAGGGGATTTTGGGATTTTTAAGGGGATTTTGGGGGATTTTGGAGGGGATTTGGGATAAATTTGGGGCATTTTGGGGTCCCCAGCTGGCCATGGAGTTCTGTGTGGGATCAGCCCTGGACCTGCTGGAAGGTGAGAATTGGGGGAAATTTGGGCATTTTTGGGAAATTTGGGCATTTTTGGGGTCTAAAGGGGAATTTAGGGGGATTTTTGGGGAATTTAGGGGTAATTCTGGGGATTTTTGGGGGGATTTTATGGGAAAGCTGTGAAGGAATTTGTTTTGAATTTGTGGGGGAATTTGGAGAAAATTTTGGGGGAATTTTAGAGGAGATTTTATTTGATTTGAAGGGGGAATTTTTGGGGGTTTCAAGGGGAATTTTGGGGGATTTTATGAGGAATTTTGGGGTAATTTTGGGTCAATTTTTGAGATAATTCTGGGAGGATTTTTGGGGGAATTTGGGGGGAGTTTTGGGAGATGTTTGGAAGGATTTGGAAGTAATTTTGAGTCAATGTTTGGGATGATTTTGGGATAATTTTTGGTGATTTTTTGGGGTATTTTGGGTCAATTTTTGGGGTAACTTTGGGGAATTTTATGGTGAATTTTGGGTCAGTTTTGGGGGTAATTTTGGGGGATTTTTGTGGGGGTTTTACCAGTACTTAGGGATAATTTGGGGTGAATTTTTGGGGTAATTTTGTGGGATTTGATGGTGGAATTTGGGGGAATATGGGGGAATTTTGGGACAATTTTTCAGATCATTTTGGGGAATTTTATGGTGAATTTTGGGTCAGTTTTTGGGCTAGTTTTCGGTGAATTTTGGGGGATAATTTTGAGGTATTTATGTGTAATTTATGGGGTAATTTTGGGGTAATTTAGGGTGAATTTTTGGGGTTATTTTGGGTCAGTTTTTGGGGTAATTTTGAGGGATTTTTGAATGGGTTTTAGTAGTATTTAGGGATAATTTTGAGTCAATTTTAGGGTAATTAGGGTGAATTTTTGGGTTGATTTTTGGGGCTATTTAGGGTAAATTTTTGGGGTAATTTTGCCATATTATGGGTCAATTTTTGGGGTAATTTTGAGGGATTTTTGAATGGGTTTTAGCAGTGTTTAGGGATAATTTTGGGTCAATTTTGGGGGTAATTTGGGGTGAATTTTGGGATTAATTTTTGGGGCTATTTAGGGTGAATTTTGGGGTTAATTTTGGGTCAACTTTTGGGGTAATTTTGGGGCTATTTAGGGGTAATTTGGGGAGCAATTTTGGGATATTTTGGGGCTATTTGGGGGTCATTTTGGGGTAATTTAGGGTGAATTTTTGGGTCAATTTTGGGGTAATTTAGGGTGAATTTTTGGGTAATTTTGTGGCTATTTTGGGGTAATTTTGGAGTTAATTTTGAGATATTTTGGGGTAATTTAGGGTGGATTTTTGGGGTAATTTTGTGGCTGTTTAGGGGTAATTTTGGGGTTAATTTTGGGATATTTTGGCTCAATTTTGGGGTTATTTTATTTGGGGGGTAATTTTGGGGTAATTTAGGGTGAATTTTGGGGTAATTTAGGGTGAATTTTGGGGTAATTTAGGGTGAATTTTGGGGTAATTTTGGGGGGGGTGAATTTTGGGGTAATTTTGGGGTGAATTTTTGGGGCTCTCCCCCAGCTGATCAGGAGCCGCTGCGGGAGGACCGAGAGGGCCTGGGCTACCGCCTGGGGGACCGAGGGGGCGATGCAGGGCCTGGGCTACCTGCACGGCCTGGGCGTGATTCACAGGTGTGGGGCTGCCCCATAGATCCTGTGTGCCCCATAGATCTGCCCCATAGATCATCCCTGTGTGCCCCATGGATCCTGCCCCCATAGCACAGCCTGGGCTGCCTGCACGGCCTGGGGGTCATCCACAGGTGTGGGGCTGCCCCATAGATCCTGAAATCCTGCCCCATAGATCATCCCTGTGCCCCATAGATCCTGTGTGCCTCACAGATCCCCCCCATAGATCATCCCTGCCCCACAGATCCTGTGTGACCCATAGATCCTGTGTGCTCCATGGATCTTGAAATCCTGTCCCATAGATACTGTGTGCCCCACAGATCCCCCCCATAGATCCCCTGTGCCCCACAGATCCTGAGTGCCCCATAGATCATCATTCCTGTGCCCCACAGACCCTGTGTGCCCCATAGATCATCATCCCTGTGCCCCACAGATCCTGTGTGCCCCATAGATCTGCCCCATGGATCCTGTGTGACCCATAGATCCTGTGTGCCCCATAGATCCTGCCCCATAGATCCTGTGTGCCCCATAGATCATCATCCCTGTGCCCCACAGACCCTGTGTGCCCCACAGATCCCCCCATAGATCATCCCTACCCCATAGATCCTGAAATCCCGCCCCATAGATCCTGACCCCTGACCTCTGACCCCTGAGTCCAGCAGGGACATCAGAACCAGGAACATCCTGAGAGCCCCTGCCCTCGCTGACCCCTGACCCCTCGCTGACCCCGAATGACCCCGAATGACCTTTGCCCTTTGCCCCGGCAGGGACATCAAGGCCGGGAACATCCTGCTGTGCCACCCGGGCCGGGTCAAGCTGGGCGACTTCGGCTCGGCCGCCGTGGCCACCCCGGCCACGTCCTTGGTGGGGACCCCCTACTGGTGAGGGGGGGAGGGGCCGGGGGTCGCCGCGCGGGGAGGGGGCTCGGGGGGTCCCGGCATGACCTTTGACCTTTGACCCCCCACACCCCAGGATGGCCCCCGAGGTGATCCTGGCCATGGACGAGGGGATCTACGACGGGCGGGCGGACGTGTGGTCGCTGGGCATCACCTGCATCGAGCTGGGTGAGAGCTCGGGCGATTTGGGGAGGGGGCTTCTCATTGTGGGGGGGGCTCCAGGGGTTTTGGGGTTTTTTTTTGGAATTTTGGGGGATATTTTTGGTGATTTTGGGGGGATTTTGGGGTGTGTGTGGTCACTGGGGATCACTGGCATTGAGCCGGGTGAGAGCTCGGGCGATTTGGGGAGGGGGATTCTCATTGTGGGGAGGGGTCTGCTCATTGTGGGGAGGGGGCTCCAGGGGGTTTTGGGGTTTTTTTTCGGCGGTTTTGGGGTTTTTTTGGTGATTTTAGGGGATTTTTTGGGGGGATTTTGGGGTGTTTGGGGTCGCTGGGCATCATCTGCGTGGAGCTGGGTCAATTTGGGGAGGGGGATTCTCATATTGGGGAGGGGTCTGCTCATTGTGGGGAGGGGGCTCCAGGGGGTTTTGGGGTTTTTGGGGGGGTTTGGGGGCAAATTTTGGGGTTTTTTGGGGGATTTTAGGGGATTTTTTTGGGACATTTTTGGTGATTTTGGGGGGATTTTGGGGTGTTTGGGGTCCCTGGGCATCACCTGCATTGAGCTGGGTGAGAGCTCAGGCGATTTGGGGAGGGGGCTTCTCATTGTGAGGAGGGGTCTCCAGGGGATTTGGGGTTTTTTTTCCGAGGGTTTTGGGGTTTTTTTGGTGATTTTAGGGGATTTTTGGGGATATTTTTGGTGATTTTGGTGGGGGTTTTGGGTGTTTGGGGTCACTGGGCATCACTGGCATTGAGCCGGGTGAATTTGGGGAGGGGGATTCTGATATTGGGGAGGGGTTTGGGGGAATTTTGGGGGTGAATTTGGGGGGATTTTTTTGGGCTGAATTCCAAGTTTTTGGGGTTTTTATTTCCCTGCCCCACAGCTGAGCGGAGGCCGCCCCTGTTCCAGCTGAACGCGATGAGCGCCCTGTACCACATTGCACAGAGAGAGCCGCCGACCCTGAAATACCCCATGGAATGGTGTGTGCCCCATAGATCCACCCCATAGATCCTGTGTGCCCCATAGATCCTGAAATCCTGCCCCATAGATCCTGAATTCCTGCCCCATAGATCATCCCTGCCCCATAGATCCTGAATTCCTGCCCCATAGATCATCCCTGCCCCATAGCGCCCTGTACCACATTGCGCAGAGAGAGCCGCCAACCCTGAAATACCCCATGGAATGGTCAGTGCCCCATAGATCCACCCCATAGATCCTGTGTGCCCCATAGATCCATCCCTGCCCCATAGCGCCCTGTACCACATTGCACAGAGAGCCGCCAACGTTAAAGTACCCCATGGAATGGTCAGTGCCCCATAGATCCTGTGTGCCCCATAGATCCTGTGTGCCCCATAGATCACCCCTGCCCCATAGATCCTGTGTGCCCCATAGATCCTGTGTGCCCCATAGATCATCCCTGCCCCATAGCGCCCTGTACCACATTGCGCAGAGGCAACCGCCGACGTTAAAGTACCCCATGGAATGGTCAGTGCCCCATAGATCCTGTGTGCCCCATAGATCCTGTGTGCCCCATAGATCATCCCTGCCCCATAGATCCTGTGTGCCCCATAGATCCTGAATTCCTGCCCCATAGATCATCCCTGCCCCATAGCATCCTGTACCACATTGCACAGAGAGAGCCGCCGACGTTAAAGTACCCCATGGAATGGTCAGTGCCCCACAGATCCTGTGTGCCCCATAGATCCTGAATTCCTGCCCCATAGATCATCCCTGCCCCATAAGCCGCGCCCTGTACCACATTGCGCAGAGAGAGCCGCCGACGTTAAAGTACCCCATGGAATGGTGTGTGCCCCATAGATCCTGTGTGCCCCATAGATCCTGTGTGCCCCATAGATCCACCCCATAGATCATCCCTGCCCCATAGATCCACCCCATAGATCATCCCTGCCCCATAGATCATCCCTGCCCCATAGCGCCCTGTACCACATTGCACAGAGAGCCGCCGACGTTAAAGTACCCCATGGAATGGTCAGTGCCCCATAGATCCACCCCATAGATCCTGTGTGCCCCATAGATCCTGAAATCCTGCCCCATAGATCCTGTGTGCCCCATAGATCCATCCCATAGATCATCCCTGCCCCATAGCGCCCTGTACCGCATTGCGCAGAGAGAGCCGCCGACCCTGAAATACCCCATGGAGTGGTCAGTGCCCCATAGATCCTGTGTGCCCCATAGATCCTGAATTCCTGCCCCATAGATCCATCCCTGCCCCACAGATCCTGCCCCATAGATCCACCCCACAGATCCATGCCTTCTCCATAGATCATCCTTGCCCCACGGATCTGTCCCTGCCCCACAGACCCATTCCTGCCCCATAGATCCACCCCACAGATCCATCCCTGCCCCACAGACCCATCCCTGCCCCACATTTCCCCCCCAGGTCGGAGCAGTTCCGCGATTTCGTCTCTCGGTGTCTCCGGAAGCTTCCGCAGGAGCGGCCCCGGGCGCGGCAGCTGCTGCAGGTGGGAGCCCAAAAATCCCCTGAAATAACCCCAAAAAATAACACAAAAAATAACCCCAAAAATACCCCGAAATAACCCCCAAAATAACCCCAAATAACCCCAAAAATCCCCCGAAATAACCCCAAAAAATAACCCCAAAATAACCCCAAAATAACCCCAAAAATACCCCGAAATAACCCCAAAAAATAACCCAAAAATAACCCCAAAAATAACCCCCAAAATAACCCCAAAAATAACCCAAAAAATAACCAAAAAAACCCCAAAATAACCCCAAAATAACCCCAAAATAACCCCAAATAAAAAATCCCCCGAAATAACCCCAAAAAATAACCCAAAAATAACCCCAAAAATCCCCCGAAATAACCCCAAAAATAACCCCAAAATAACCCAAAAATAACCCCAAAAATACCCCGAAATAACCCCAAAAAATAACCCCAAAATAACCCCAAAAAAACCCCAAAAAAATAACCCAAAAATAACCCCAAAAATAACCCCAAAATAACCCCAAAAATAACCCAAAAAAATAACCCAAAAAATAACCCCAAAAAATAACCCAAAAAATAACCCCAAAAATAACCCCAAAATCCCCGAAATAAAAAAATAACCCCAAAATAACCCCAAAAATAACCCAAAAAAATCCCCCAAAATAACCCCAAAAATAACCCCAAAATAACCCCAAAAATTCCCCGAAATAACCCCAAAAAATACCCCAACTAACCCAAAAATTGTTATTTTTTGGGGTTGTTTTGGGGGGTTTTTGGGCTGATTTTGGGTGAATTTAGGGCTGATTTTGGCAGATTTGGGTGATTTTATCCAGTTTTAATGGAATTTTGGGCTGATTTTGGCCAATTTTGGTTGAATTTTGGCCGATTTTGGGCTCATTTTGGCCGATTTTGGTGAATTTGGGGCTCATTTTGGCCGTTTTTGGCTGATTTGGGCTCATTTTGGCCGTTTTGGGGCTCATTTTGGCCGATTTTGGTGATTTGGGGTGAATTTTGGCCAATTTGGGGCTCATTTTGGCCGATTTTGGTGACTTTATCCAGTTTTAATGGATTTTTGGGCTCATTTTGGCCGATTTTGGCGGATTTGGGGCTCATTTTGGCCGATTTTGGGCTCGTTTTGGCTGTTTTTGGTGAATTTGGGGCTCAGTTTGGCCATTTTGGGCTCATTTTGGCCGATTTTGTGCTCGTTTTGGCCGATTCTGAGCTCATTTTGGCCGTTTTTGGGCTCATTTTGGCTGATTTTGGTGATTCTGAGCTCATTTTGGCCGTTTTTGGGCTCATTTTGGCTGTTTTTGGGCTCATTTTGGCCGTTTTTGGGCTCATTTTGGCCGTTTTTGGGCTCATTTTGGCCGATTTTGGGCTCACTTTGGCCGTTTTTGGGCTCATTTTGGCCGTTTTTGGGCTCATTTTGGCCGTTTTTGGGCTCATTTTGGCCGATTTTGTGCTCGTTTTGGCCGTTTTTGGGCTCATTGTGGCCATTTTGGGCTCATTGTGGCCGTTTTTGGGCTCACTTTGGCCGTTTTTGGGCTCATTTTGGCCATTTTTGGGCTTTTGGTTTTGGGCTCATTTTGGCCGTTTTTGGGCTCACTTTGGCCGTTTTGGGCTCATTTTGGCCGTTTTTGGGCTCATTTTGGCCATTTTGGGCTCACTTTCCGTTTTTGGGCTCATTTTGGGCGTTTTGGGCTCATTTTGGCGGTTTTGGGCTCTCGTTTTTGGGCTCATTTTGGCCGTTTTTGGGCTCACTTTGGCCGGTTTTGGGCTCATTTTGGCCGGTTTTGGTGATTTGGGGCTCATTTTGGCCGATTTTGGGCTCATTTTGGCCGTTTTTGGGCTCATTTTGGCGGGTTTTGGTGACTTTGGGGGGCTCTGTTGGCAGCACGGGTTCCTGGCCCAGCAGCGCCCCCCAGGGGTGATCCCGGAGCTGCTGCGCAGAACCAGAGCGGCCGCCGGGGACCCGGTGAGTGACGGACACGGGTACGGACACCAGTATAGACCAGTATAGACCAGTATGGACCAGTATGGACCAGTATAGACCAGTATGGACCAGTATAGACCAGTACGGACCAGTATAAACCAGTATGGACCAGTATGGACCAGTATAGACCAGTACAGACCAGTAGGGACCAGTATAGACCAGTATGGACCAATATGGACCGGTATGGACCAGTAGGGACCAGTACGGACCAGTAGAGACCAGTATAGACCAGTATGGACCAGTAGAGACCAGTATAGACCAGTATGGACCAGTAGAGACCAGTATAGACCAGTATAGACCAGTATGGACCAGTACGGACCAGTATAGACCAGTATAAACCAGTACGGACCAGTATGGACCAGTATAAACCAGTATAAACCAGTACGGACCAGTACAGGCCAGTATAGACCAGTATAGACTAGTACGGACCAGTATGGACCAGTATGGAAACGCACGGACCAGTATGGACCAGTATAAACCAGTTCGGACCAGTACAAATCACTACCAAGCAGCGCGGTCCACTAGAAACCCCTCCCAGTTTGCCCCAGTCCATCCCAGTCCATCCCAGTACAAACCAGTTCCCTCCCAGTCGATTCCAGTACAACCCCGTTCCCCTTTAACCTCTCCCAGTTTATCCCAGTCCATCCCACTTGGGATTCACTCCATCCCAATCCCCTCCCAGTTTATTCCAGTCCCTCCCGGTTGATCCCAGTTCATCCCAGTTTGTTGCCACTATGTCCGAGTTCATCCCAGTTCCCAGTCCCTCCCAGTCCATCCCAGTCCATCCCAGTTTGTCCCCAGTCCATCCCAGTCCATTCCCAGTTGTTCCCAGTCCATCCCAGTATATCCCAGTTTGTTCCCAGTCCCTCCCAGTCCATCCCAGTCCCTCCCAGTCCCTCCCAGTTCCATCCCAGTCCCTCCCAGTCCCCCCCAGTCCATCCCAGTTCCATCCCAGTCCCTCCCAGTCCATCCCAGTCCCTCCCAGTCCATCCCAGTCCATCCCAGTCCCTCCCAGTCCATCCCAGTGCCTCCCAGTCCATCCCAGTCCATCCCAGTCCCTCCCAGTCCATCCCAGTCCATCCCAGTCCCTCTCTGTCCCCCAGGCCGGGCCCAGCCCCTCCCCCAGCGCTCCCAGTTCTCCCAGTTTGTGCAGTGACCCCCCCAGTGACCCCCCCAGTGACCCCCCCAGTGACCCCCAGCCGGGGGACCAGTCCATCCCAGGAGGGGGGACCCCAGGCCCCCCAGGTCCCGGGAATCCATCCCAGTTCCATCCCAGTCCCTCCCCGGAAGTCCATCCCAGTGAATTCGGGATTTTTTTCTTTTTAATTTTGGGGAAAATTTCCATTTTTTCCCAGGAAATTCCCCAGTTTTTCCCTTTTAATTTGGGGAAAATTAGGATTTTTTTTTTTAATCCCAGATTTTTTCTTTTAATTTTGGGGAAATTTGGGGAATTTTTTTTTTTAATTTGGGGATTTTTTTCTTTTAATTTGGGGAAAATTTGGGGATTTTTTCTTTTGATTTCGGGAAAAATTGGAGGATTTTTTGCTTTTAATTTGGGGAAATTTGGGGATTTTTTTTAGAAAATTCAGGGATTTTTTCTTTTAATTTTGGGGAAATTTGGGGATTTTTTTTAGCCGGGGGATTTTTTCTTTTTAATTTTCAGGAAAATTCAGGATTTTTTTTTAATTTGGGGATTTTTTTTTTTCTTTTTAATTTGGGGAAAATTGGGGATTTTTTCTAATTTGGAGATATTTTTTCTTTTAATTTTGGGTAAAATTCCGTGATTTTTTTCTTTCAATTTTGGGGAAAATTCGGGGATTTTTTTCTTTTAATTTTGGGAAATTCAGGGATTTTTTCTTTTAATTTTGAGGAAAATTTGGGGATTTTTTTTTTTAATTTGGGGATTTTTTTTTTTAATTTTGGGAAAATTTGGGGATTTTTTTTTCATTTTGGGGAAAATTTTTTTTTTTTTAGCAAATTCAGGATTTTTTTTCTTTTATATTTGGGGAAATTTGGGTTTTTTTTTAGCAAATTCAGGGATTTTTTTTTTTTTTAATTTTGGGGAAAAATCAGGGATTTTTTTAGAAAATTATTTTTTTCTTTTTAATTTTGGGGAAATTTGGGGATTTTTTTTTTTTTAATTTGGGGATTTTTTTGCTTTTAATTTCGGGAAAATTTGGGGATTTTTTTTTAGAAAATTTTTTTTTCTTTTAATTTGGGGAAATTTGGGGATTTTTTTTTTTTTTAAATGGGGATTTTTTCTTTTTAATTTGGGGAAAAAAAATTTTTTTTACAAAATTGGGGGATTTTTTTTCTTTTTTTTGGGGAAATTCAGGGATTTTTTTCTTTTTAATTTTGAGATTTTTTTTTTTTAATTTGGGGATTTTTTTTTATTTTAATTTTGGGGAAAAAGATTTTGCTTTTAATTTGGGGGGGATTTTTTTTTTTTGAATTTTGGGAAAAATGGGGATTATTTTTTTGGGGGATTTTTGTTTTAATTTGGGGAAAAAAGGATTTTTTTTTACAAATTTTGGGGAAAAATTTTTTTTTTGGGGAAATTTTGGGGAAATATTGAGATTTTTTTTTTTAATTTTGGGGAAAACTGGGAATTTTTTTTCAAATTTTAATTTTCGGGGAAAATTCAGGATTTTTTTTTAATTTCGAGGAAAATTTGATTTTTTTTTTTTCTTTTAATTTGGGGAAAATTCGAGGATTTTTTTTTTCTAATTTGGGGATATTTTTTCTTTTAATTTTGGGTAAAATACCGTGATTTTTTTCTTTCAATTTTGGGGAAAATTCAGGGATTTTTTTCTTTTAATTTTGGGAAATTCAGGGATTTTTTCTTTTAATTTTGAGGAAAATTTGGGGATTTTTTCTTTTAATTTTGGGGAAAATTTTGGGATTTTTTTTAGGAAATTCAGGGATTTTTTCTTTTAATTTGGGGAAAATTCGAGGATTTTTTTTTTTTAATTTGGGGATTTTTTCTTTTAATTTTGGGGAAATTTGGGGAATTTTTTTTTTTTATTTTGGGATTTTTTTTTTTTAATTTGGGGAAAATTTGGGGATTTTTTCTTTTGATTTCGGGAAAAATTGGAGGATTTTTTGCTTTTAATTTGGGGAAATTTGGGGATTTTTTTTTTAGCAAATTCGGGGATTTTTTCTTTTAATTTTGGGGAAAATTCTGGGATTGTTTTTAGGAAGTTCAGGGATTTTTTCTTTTAATTTCAGGGAAAATTCGGGGATTTTTTTTTTTTAAATGGGGATTTTTTTCTTCTAATTTGGGGAAAAAGATTTTTTTTACAAAATTCGGGGATTTTTTCTTTTAATTTTGGGGAAATTTGGGGATTTTTTTTTTAGCAAATTCGGGGATTTTTTCTTTTAATTTTCAGGAAAATTCAGGGATTTTTTTTTTTAATTTGGGGATTTTTTTCTTTTAATTTGGGGAAAATTGGAGGATTTTTTTTTTCTAATTTGGAGATATTTTTTCTTTTAATTTTGGGTAAAATTCCGTGATTTTTTTCTTTCAATTTTGGGGAAAATTCACGGGGATTTTTTTCTTTTAATTTTGGGAAATTCAGGGATTTTTTCTTTTAATTTTGAGGAAAATTTGGGGATTTTTTTTTTTAATTCGGGGATTTTTTTTTTTAATTTGCGGAAAATTTGGGGATTTTTTTTCATTTTGGGGAAAATTTGGGGATTTTTTTTTTAGCAAATTCAGGGATTTTTTCTTTTATATTGGGGAAATTTGGGTATTTTTTTTTAGCAAATTCAGGGATTTTTTCTTTTAATTTTGGGGAAAAATCAGGGATTTTTTTTAGAAAATTCGGGGATTTTTTCTTTTAATTTTGAGGAAAATTCGGGGATTTTTTTTTTAATTTGGGGATTTTTTGCTTTTAATTTCGGGAAATTTGGGGATTTTTTTTAGAAAATTCAGGGATTTTTTCTTTTAATTTCAGGGGAAAATTCGGGAATTTTTTTTTTTAAATGGGGATTTTTTTCTTTTAATTTGGGGAAAAAGAGATTTTTTTTACAAAATTCGGGGATTTTTTCTTTTAATTTTGGGGAAATTCAGGGATTTTTTCTTTTAATTTTGAGAAAAATTCGGGGATTTTTTTTTTTTAATTTGGGGATTTTTTTCTTTTAATTTGGGGAAAATTTGGGGATTTTTTTTAGAAAATTCGGGGATTTTTTCTTTTAATTTTGAGGAAAATTCGGGGATATTTTTTTTTAATTTGGGGATTTTTTTCTTTTAATTTTGGGGAAAATTGGAGGATTTTTTGCTTTTAATTTGGGGAAATTCGGGGATTTTTTTTCTTTTAATTTTGGGAAAATTCGGGGATTATTTTTGGAAATTCGGGGATTTTTTGTTTTAATTCTGGGGAAAATTCAAGGATTTTTTTCTTTTCATTTTGGGGAAAAATTGGAAATTTTTGGGGAAATTTGGGGGAAATATTGAGATTTTTACTTTTAATTTTGGGGGAAAACTGGGAATTTTTTTCAAATTTTGGGGAAAATTCGGGGATTTTTTTTAGGAAATTCAGGGATTTTTTCTTTTAATTTCGAGGAAAATTTGGGGATTTTTTTCTTTTAATTTGGGGAAAATTCGAGGATTTTTTTTTTCTAATTTGGGGATATTTTTTCTTTTAATTTTGGGTAAAATTCCGTGATTTTTTTCTGTGAATTTTGGGGAAAATTCAGGGATTTTTTTCTTTCAATTTTGGGGAAAATTCGGGGATTTTTTTCTTTTAATTTTGGGAAATTCAGGGATTTTTTTTTCTTTTAATTTTGGAGAAAAATTGGGAATTTTTTTCTTTTAATTTTGGGGGAAAACTGGGATTTTTTTTTAATTTTGGGGAAATTTGGGGATTTTTTCTTTTAAGTTTGGGGAAAATTTGGGGTTTTTTTTTAATTTTGGGGAAAATTTGTTTTTTTTAATTTGGGGATTTTTTCTTCTTTTAAATTGGAGAAAATTCGGGGATTTTTTTCTTTTAATTTTGGGGAAAAATTGGAATTTTTGGTGAAATTTGGGAAAATTTGGAAATTTTTGGGGGGGTAAATTTGGGGAATTTTAGGGAACTTAAATTTTTGGGGAATTTTGGGGCAATTTGGGGGGGAATTTTGAGGGAGTTGGGGGAATTTTTGGAGAAATTTGGAAATACGGGAGGAGTTTTTTGGGGGGAATTTTTGGGTGGAATTGGAGGAATTCTGGAAATTTTCGGGGATTTGGGGGAAATTTGGGAGGATTTGGGCTCCTTCATTTTGGGGTCACCTTTCCCTTCCCCTCCCCCCTCCCAAAAATCCCCTCAGGGCCCCCAAAAACTTCTGAGGAAATTTTATCCCATTTTTTTAAACCCATTTTTCTCTCAAGAACTTCAAATTTTGTCCCAAAAAATCTTTTAAATTACATTTTAAGCCACTTTTCCCCTCACAAACAGCCCCATTTTTCCCATTTTTTGCCATTTTTACCTCAAAAAATAAATTTTTATTCTCTTTTTTCCCTCACAAACGGCACCATTTTGTTTCCTTGGTGCCGTTTTCTTTCTCCATCCCCTTTTCCCTTTTTTTACTATTTTCCCTTCATTTTTCCCCATTTTGTCCTTTTTCCCATTTTCCTCACTTTTTCCCCATTTTTCCCTCATTTTTTTCCCTGATTTTCCCCCATTTTTTCCATTTTCCTCTCATTTTCCCTGTTTTTTCCCATTTGCCCTCATTTTTCCACTCATTCTCCCCATTTTCCTCTCCTTTTCTCCCTCATTTTTCCCTTTTCCTCTCATTTTTCTCCATTTTTTCCCATTTCCCTTAATTTTTTCCTATTTTCCCTTCATTTTTCCTATGTTCCATTTTTCCTCTTACTTTTCCCCCTTTCCCCCTTATTTTTTCCCATTTTTCATCTATTTTTTTTCCCATTTTACCCTTTTTTTCTCATTTCCCCCTCATTTTTTCCTCAATTTTTCCTCCATTTCCCCCTCATTTTTTTCTCCATTTTCCCCTCATTTTTTCCCCATTATCCCCTCACTAAATAATTTTCCCATTTTTTCCCAATTTTTTCTTTTTTTTTCCTTGTTTTTTCCCCTCATTCTTCTCCATTTTCTCTCCTCAGGACGACGCCATTTCCGCCATCTTGTCCCCTCAGGCCGCCATTTTGTCTCCCCCAGACACTCCAAACTCCTCGACTTTACCCTCCCAAAATCCCCTTTTTTCACCCCAAAATCCCCCTTTTTCCCCTCAAAACCTCATTTCCTCCACCCAAACCCCCATTTCCTGCGCCCAAAATCCCCTTTTTCCCACCCAAAACTCCCTTTCATCCCCCTCACCCCCCCTCTGCCGCCATTTTCCCTCCCCCTTCCCCTCAGGCCGCCATTTTGTTTTCGCCAACCTCACCCCCTCAAAACACCGATTTACCCTTTTCTGACCCAAATTTGCCCCCTGAAAACACACATTTATCCCCTCAGAACACACTTTCACCCCATAAAAATATAATTTTATCCTCCCCAGACCCAAATTTGCCCTCACAAAACCCCGATGTACCTCTGAACGCATCACCCCCACCGGCGGCCATTTTGTCCCACCCCACTGATGTTTTACCGTCCCAAAATGACACCTTTTCCCCTCAAAACTCCACTTTTTCCCCCCAAAATCCCACTTTTTCCCCTCAAAACCCCATTGTACCTCCCCCAGACCCAAACCTCCCCTCAGAAAACGCCATTTTACCACCCCCAGACCCAAATCTCCCCTCCTCAAACCTCCCTTTCCCTCAGGCCGCCATTTTCTCCCCTCAGGCCGCCATCTTGTCCCCCCCCACCCCCTCCATTTTCCCACCCAAAACCGCCGTTTTTTCCCCCAAAACCCCCATCCCCCCCTCCAAAACCCCCATTTCCCCCCGCCACCCTTCCTTTTACCCCCCTCCCACCCCTCGCCGCGCCACCATCCCCGTCCCCACGCCCTCCCTGCTCCCCCACCTCCTCTGCTCCCTCCTGGCCTTCACCGCCGCCCTCCGCCCCTCGCCCCCCTCCCTCCTGCTCCTCCTGGTCACGCTTTGGGCTCAAAAACGGCGATTTCGGGGTTTTCTCTCCGCTCTGGAGTGCGGCGCCACCGGGCTGGCTCTGGCCCACGCCCTCCCCCTCCGCCCTCACCTCGGGGGTCCCTCCTCGGCCGCCTCGGCCTTGGCGGCCATTTTGGGCCTGGCCTCCATTTTAGGCCTCAGCGCTCGGCGCCGCCGCCTGTACGTGCCCGTGGTGGTTTTGGCCGCCCAACTTTGGTTTTCCCCGTGGTTGTTTTTACCTCTTTACGTCCTGGGCGAGCTCTCCCGAGGCGGTCGCGCCCATCGTTGGTGGCTCAGGGCGCTTTTGGGTTTGCCCCCTCCTCTTTTCCGCGCTTTCTCCCGCTTGGGTTTGGCCTCCGAGCGAGGCCTTTTCGCTTTTTTCCCCAAAACCAACAAAATGAGGTTCAGGAGTCGCCTCCCCGTGCCCCAAAAACGCTCTCGGGGCGGGGGTTCCTCCTCCTCGGGCTGTTCCCGCCGCTTTTTGGGAGCCGTCGATAAACTCGGCAGGATTTTTTGGGGTTTTTTCGGGAGGTTTTGGGGCTTTTTGAAGGGAGGGAAAGCCGCCCCTCCCCCGCCCAGCCGCATCCCCCGCCCCGCCCCCCGGCCCCTCCCCCCACCCCCCAAAAAGGGACCCCAAAGTCGGGGGGGGCCCCTCCCCCACCCCGCCCCTCCCCCACCCCGCAGGCCCTGGAGGTGATGGGGGGAGGGGCGGCCGGACACTACGGGACCCCAAAAATCCCCAAATTTGGGGCCAAAAAACCCAAAAATCCCCAAATTTGGGGTCAAAAAAACCAAAAAATCCCCAAATTTGGGATAAAAAAATCCCCCAAAATCCCCAAATTTGGGGTCAAAGAAACCAAAAAATCCCCAAATTTGGGGTCAAAGAAACCAAAAAATCCTCAAATTTGGGGATGGCTTTGGGGCCAAAACGTAAAAATTTGGGGTAGAAAATCCCAAAGTTCCCAAATTCTGGGATAGTTTTGGGGTTAAAATCACGAATTTGGGGTCAAAACCCCCAAAAATCCCAAAATTTGGGGGAGGTTTTTAAGTCAAAAGGCAAAAAAAATCCCAAAATTGGGAGATTTTGTGGTCAAATATTTGGGGTCAAAATCCCAAAATTCCCAAACTTGGGAGAGATTTTGGGGGCAAAAAGCTCAAAATTTGAGGACGATTTTTGGGTCAAACCCACAAATTTGGGGTCCAAGTCTCCAAAAAACCCCAAAGATCCCCAAATTTGGGGACGATTTTGTGGCCAAACCCAAAAACTTGGGATCAAAAGCCCCAAAAATTCCAAAATTCGGGGCAGATTTTGGTGTGAAAACCAAATATTTGGGGTCAAAAAGCCCAAAAATGCGAAAATTTGGGGGAGATTTTGGGGTCAAAACCACGAAAAATCCCCAAAATCCCCAAATCTGGGGACAATTTTGGGGTCCTTCCCTTTTTTTTCTATTTATTTCCCAGAGGGGTCCCCAAAATTCCATTTCTGGGGGGAGGGGCGGCGCTTTTGGGTCATTTTGAATTTTTTTCTCTTTTTTTCCCCCTTTTTTTTTAATTTTGGGATTTTTTTCGGTTGAATTTTTTGTTATTTTCGGTTTTTTTGGGATTTTTTTTTTCCTTTGGTTTCGTCGTCGTTTTCTTTGGAATTAATTTTATTTAAAATATAATTATTTAAAACGTCCCGGTTTTCCTTTTTTTTTCTGTTGCTTTTTTGGGGTTGTTTTGGGTGGGAAAAGGGGGAATTTGGGGAGGGGAAAAAATGGAAATTTTGGGGGGAAATGGGAAATTTGGGTGGGAAAAATGCAAATTTGGGAGGGGAAAATTGAACTTTTTGGGGGGAAATTGAAATTTTGGGGAGCTAAAAAATGAAAACTCGGGAGGGAAAAATGGAATTTTCGTGGGAAAAAGGAGAAATTTGGGAAGAAAACGGCAATTTTGGGGCTCTCAAAGGAAAATTGAGAAATTTGGGGGTTCCAAGGAGGAATTTTGGGATTTTTTTGGTGGAATTTCGGGTGAAATTTGGGGGGTTTTGGGGTGGAATTTTGGGGGAAATTCGGGGATTATTTCAACGGAATTTGAGGGATTTCTTGAAATTCTGGGAGGTTTGGGTGGAATTTGGGATTTTTTGGGTGCAATTTGGGGGTTTTGGGTAAAATTTTGGTGGGTTTTGGTGGAGTTCGGGATTTTTTGTTGAAATTTGGAGGTTTTTGGGTGGATTTTGGATTTTTTTGTTCAATTTGGGTTATTTTTGGTTGAATTTGGGGGTTTTTTTGGGGTAGATTTGGGGTTTTATTTGGGTGAGAATTTTGTAATTTTTTTGGGTGGATTTTTCAGGTTTTTGGGTTTTTTTGGTTGCAATTCCGGGGTTTTTTTTTAAGTTGGATTTTGGGGTGAAATTTTGGGGTTTTTCGGGTGGATTTTGAGGGATTTCTTTGGGATATTTTGGGAAGGTTTTCGGGGTGGGGTTTGGGGTTTTTTTGGGTTCATTTTGGGGTTTTTTGGTTCAATTTCGGGGCTCCCTCCCCGTTTTTGCCGCCCCAGGTTCCGGAGCGGCCGCGGGCGGAACGTTCCGGAAAGATCCCGAAATTCCCGGAGCTCGTCTGGGCCCAGTTCCCCAAATTCCCCATTTTCTGACCGGGGGGGACCCAAAATCCCCGGATTTTGCCCCAAAATTGGGAATTTCCTGAGGGGAAAACCCCAAAACCGCCAAAAATGGGGAAAAAACCCAAAACTCGGGGAAAACCCCCAAAATCTTCATTTGGGAGGAAAAATCGGCTCCCAACCCCCCCCCTCCCATTAAGCGCGGGCGTTAATTAAACTCATTAATGAGATTAATAAACGGGACGCTGGTGACGTCATTGGCTCCGCCCGCTTTGTGCTAATTAGCGTTAATTAAGGGGTTAATGAAAGGAAAGCCGAGTCAGGAGGACGCGGGAGGGCGGCAGGGAATCGCTAATGACCCCCGTGGTTGTTAATTAACGCGCTAATAATTAATAATCCCAATAATTACCGCGCCAATAACGCGGCACTTCCGGGTTGCCACGGCAACGGGAGGGGGCGTGGCTTAACGCGGAAGCGGCGCGGGGTTTCGGAACGGCGATGATTGGGTACGGCGTTGCTAGGCGGGCTCTGATTGGCTGAGGCGTTGCTAGGTGGGCTGTGAACCATTCCAGCGTTGTTAGGTGGGGTCTGATTGGTTGCAGCTTAGCTACGCGTGCGCTGATTGGTTGCGGCGTTGGTAGGCGGGCTCTTGTTTGTCAACGTTGCTAGGATTGCTCTGATTGGTTACGGTTGTGCTAGAATCGCTCTAATTGGCGGAGGCGTGTCCAGCCGTGCTCTGATTGGTTGTGAGCGCCGCGTTCATTCCGCTTCCGGAACCACGTGACCCGCGGCGCTCTTAAAGGGGCCGCGCCGCGCGCGGGGATTTTTTGGGGGGGATTTTGGGGATTTTGGGATTTTTGGGGGAGCCCGGGGGGGGGTCCCGGGGCCATGGGGGGGGACGTGAGGAGCGTGTTCCTGTTCGTGCCCAACCTGATCGGTGAGCGCCAAACTGGGACAAACTGGGAGGGGAATGGGAGGGTCTGGTTTATACTGGGGTGAACTGGGAGGGACTGGGAGGGGAATGGGGGGGGACTGGGAGGGTCTGGTTTATACTGGGAGGGACTGGGAGGGGATTTGCAGGGGACTGGGCTGTACTGGGATGGACTGGGAAAGGTTTGGGGGCTTACTGGTTTATACTGGGAGCGGTTCGAGGGGGATTTGGGGTCACTGGGATGAACTGGGAGGGGACTGGGAGGGGACTGGTTTATACTGGGAGGGACTGGGAGGGGTTTGGGGGCACTGGGTGGGGCTGTACTGGGAGTGTTCCTGGTTTGTACTGGTTTAAACCCGCCCATACTGGATTATACTGGTCCATACTGGTCCCTAATGGTTCATACTGGTTTATACTGGTTTATACTGGTCTTCCAGTTTCTCTCCATCACTCCAGGACCCATTTTGGTGCCATTCTGGGCACATTTTGGTGCCCCAAACCGGTTTTTACTGGTCCACACCGGTCCATACCGGTCCATACTGGTTTGTGCTGGTTTGTACTGGTTTATACTGGTCTGTACTGGTTTCAGGCTACGCCCGCATCCTGCTGGCCGCCGTCTCCTTCTGGCTGATGCCGACGCGGCCGGGCCCCGCGGCCGCCTGCTACGGCCTGGCCGGACTGCTGGACGCGGTGGACGGACACACGGCCAGAGCGCTCGGCCAGGGTACTGGGCTGTACTGGGCTGTACTGGGTTATACTGGGTTATACTGGGTTATACTGGTTTGGACTGGGAGGGGGCGGGGACAAACTGGGAGGCCCCGGGGGCGTGGAAAAGCCGGCGGGGAAGGCCCCAAAATGGCGGCGGTGGGCGTGGTTTGCGGGTTTGTGGGCGTGGCTTAGCGTGGGTGATGTCATGCGTTGCGCTCTGTCGGTGATGTCATTGTGGGCGTGGCTTAACAAGGGTGATGTAATACCTTGTGGTCTGGCTATGATGCCTTGTGGGCGTGGTTTAGCACAAATTATTCCAACGGGGCGTGGTTTAAGTGGGTGCGCCCTTTAACCACGCCCCCTCCGCCATCTTGGATTTGCCTTTCCCCCTCTAAATTTTGATTTTTTTTACTTCGAATTTTCAACTTTTCCCCCCCAAATTTTGACGCCCAACCCCAAATTTGGAGCTCCCAGTTGCAAACTGGGCATGTCCCAGTTTGGCCCCGCCCCCGCCGCCATCTTGGATTTCCTTTTGCGCCTTTTCTCCCCAAATTACAACGTTCTACCCCCAAACTTTCCCAGTTTTTTCCCCAAATTTTGACATTTTTCCTCCAAATTTTTACCCTTTCTTCCCCCAAATTCTGACGTTCTACACCCAAACTTTCCCGGTTTTTTCCCCAAATTTCGATGGCTTACCCCCAAATTTTTACCTTTTTTTCCCCAAATTTTTACCTTTTTCCCCCAAACTTTCCCATTTTTTCCCCAAATTTTGACATTTTTCCCCAAAATTTTTGTCTTTTTTTCCCCAAATTTTTACCTTTTTTTCCCCAAATTTTGACATTTTTCCCCCCAAATTTTTACCTTTCTTCCCCTAAATTTTGACATTTTTCCTCCAAATTTTTACCTTTTTTTCGCCCAAGTTTTTACCTTTTTTCCCCAAAATTTTTACCTTTTTTCCGCCAAACTTTCCCTTTTTTCCCCCAAATTTCAACATTTTTCCTCCACATTTTTACCTCATTTTCCCCAAATTTTGACATTTTTCCCCCCAAACTTTCCCACTTTTTTCCCCCAAATTTCGACATCTTCCCCCAGATTCCCCCGTGGTCTCTCCCAGTTTGTAATTGGTCCGACCCCAGTTTGGCCCCGGCCCCGCCGCCATCTTGGATTTCCTTTTGCGCCTTTTCCCCCCAAACTTCGACGTTTTACCCCAAATTTCACCGTTTTACCCCCAAATTTCACCGTTTTACCCCCAAATTTTACCGTTTTTCCCCCAAATTTCGCCGTTCCCCCCCAGATTTCCCCTTTTCCCCCCAATCTGTCGGTTTTCCCCGCAGGCTCGCACCTGGGCGCCATGCTGGACATGCTGACGGACCGGCTCAGCTCCCTGTGCCTCCAAATTTCAACATTTTTCCCCCAAATTTTTGCTTTTTTCCCCCAAACTTACCCCTTTTTTTTCCCCAAATTTCGACATTCTTACCCCCGAATTTTTACCCTTTTTCTCCCCAAATTTCGACATTTTTCCTCCAAATTTTTACCCTTTTTTCCCCAAATTTTTACCTTTTTCCCCCAAACTTTCCCATTTTTTCCCCAAATTTTGACATTTTTCCCCAAAATTTTTGTCTTTTTTTCCCCAAATTTTTACCTTTTTTCCCCTAAATTTTGACATTTTTCCTCCAAATTTTTACCTTTTTTTCGCCCAAGTTTTTACCTTTTTTTCCCCCAAAATTTTTACCTTTTTTCCATAAACTTTCCCTTTTTTCCCCCAAATTTCAACATTTTTCCTCCACATTTTTACCTCATTTTCCCCAAATTTTGACATTTTTCCCCCCAAAATTTCCCATTTTTTCCCCCAAATTTCAACTTCTTCCCCCCAGATTCCCCCCGTGGTCTCTCCCAGTTTGTAATTGGTCCGACCCCAGTTTGGCCCCGCCCCCGCCGCCATCTTGGATTTCCTTTTGCGCCTTTTCTCCCCAAACTTTGACGTTTTACCCCCAAATTTCACCGTTTTACCCCCAAATTTCACCGGCGCCGTTGCCCCCAGATTTCCCCTTTTCCCCCAATCTGTCGGTTTTCCCCGCAGGCTCGCGCCTGGGCGCCATGCTGGACATGCTGACGGACCGGCTCAGCTCCCTGTGCCTGCTGCTCAACCTGGCGCTGCTCTACCCGCAGTGGGCGGGGCTCTTCCAGCTCAGCATGGCGCTCGACGTGGCCAGCCATTGGCTGCACATGCACTGGTGGGCGGGGCCTCGCGGGGCGGGGCCGGGAGGGGAAAAAACGGGGGAAAAATGGGGGAAAATTGGGGTGGAAATGAAAGGAAAATGGGGGCTGGTGGGCGTGGCTTAAGAAGGAGGGGGCGTGGCTTAAGAAGGGGCGTGGTTTAAGTGGGTGGGGCGTGGCTTAAGAAGAAGGGGTGTGGTTTAAGTGGGTGGGGCGTGGCTTAAAAAGAAGGGGCGTGGTTTAAGTGGGTGGGCCTTGGTTTAATAGGGTGGGCGTGGCTTAAGAAGGAGGGGGTGTGGCTTAAGAAGAAATGGGCGTGGTTTGAGTGGGTGGGGCGTGGT
Organism: Camarhynchus parvulus; assembly: GCF_901933205.1. Taxonomy (NCBI): domain Eukaryota; kingdom Metazoa; phylum Chordata; class Aves; order Passeriformes; family Thraupidae; genus Camarhynchus; species Camarhynchus parvulus. The sequence goes on from NW_022148226.1 coordinate 23,917, forward strand.
TGAAGAAGGGGCGTGGTTTAAGAAGAAGGGGAGTGGTGTAAGAAGAAGGGGTGTGGTTTAAGAAGGGGTGTGGTCTAAGAAGAAGGGGCGTGGCTTAAGAAGAAGGGGTGTGGTTTAAGTGTGTTGGAGCATGGTTCAAGAAGGAGGGGCGTGGTTTAATTGGGTGGGCGTGGTTTAAGAATGGGGTGTGTTTTAAGAAGAAGGGGCGTGGTTTGAGTGGGGCGTGGTTTAAGAAGAAGGGGTGTGGTTTAAGGGGTGAGGGGGCGTGGTTTAAGAAGGGGCGTGGTTTGAGTGAGTCAGGGTGTGGTTTAACTAGGTGGGGGCGTGCTTGAAGAAGGGGCGTGGTTTAAATAGGTGGGGGAGTGGTTTAAGAAAAAGAGGTGTGGTTTAAGGGGCTGGGGGCGTGGTTTAAGAAGAAGGGGCGTGGTTTAAGTGTGTAGGGCGTGGTTTAAGAAGAAGGGGTGTGGTCTAAGTGCGTTGGAGCGTGGTTTACTAAGAAGGGGCGTGGTTTAAGTGGATGGGGCGTGGTTTAAGAAGGAGGGGCGTGGTTTAATTGGATGGGGGCATGGTTTAAGAAGAAGGGGGCGTGGTTTAAGTGGGTAGGGGCGTGGTTAAATGGGTGGGGCCGTGATGGGGTCGGGGGGTGGAAAAAATGGGGGGCAAATACGGATTTGGGGGCGTGGTTTAAAGTGGAGGGGGTGTGGTTGGAATAAGAGGGGGTGGGGCTTGTTGGGGTGTGGTCGGATGGGAAAAATTGGGGGAAATGGAGATTTGGGGGCGTGGTTTAAGGAGAAAGGGGCGTGGTTTATGTGGGTGGGGTGGATTCAACTGTGACCCGGCCCTGGGCGTGGCCACTATCCCCTAGATGGATTTGTGGGTGTGGCCTCCTCTCCATATATGGTAATGTTGGGTCCCACTCCATATTTGGCAATGTGGGCGTGGCCTCGGTTCCATTAATGAGGTTTATCCCATTCCATATTTGGCAATGTGGGCGTGGCCTCGGTTCTATTTATTATAATCTGGGTTTATTTCCATTTTTGACAATGTGGGCGTGGCCTATGCTCCATATATGGTAATGTGGTTTATCCCACGCCATTTATGGCAATGTGGGCGTGGCCTATTATCCATTCATTATAATTGTGTTTATTCTGCTCCATAAATGACAATGTGGGCGTGGCCTCACTTCCATATGTGCTAATGCGGGTTCATTTCCATATTTGCCAATGTGGGCGTGGCCTATATTCCATATATGGCCGTTTGTGTGGGCGGTGTTCTATCTGACCCGGTGGTTTGCCCCTCCCCACTTTAGGTGTGTCGGGGCGTGTTCGCACAAGATTTCTGACCACGCCCCAAGCTGCCCCTACCCCCAGCTTTGAGCTAGGAACAAACTGGGATGGACTGGGATATACTGGGAGGGACTGGGATGGACTGGGATATACTACCAGAGCAGGGTGAGACTGGGAACAAACTGGGATGGACTGGGATGGATGGGATGGACTGGGATGGATGGGATGGACTGGGAGGGACTGGGAGGGACTGGGAGGGACTGGGATGGACTGGGAGGGACTGGGAATGGACTGGGATGGACTGGGGGACTGGGAGGGACTGGGAGGGACTGGGATATACTGGGATATACTGGGAGGGACTGGGAGGGACTGGGAGGGACTGGGAGGGACTGGGAGGGACTGGGAATGGACTGGGAGGGACTGGGAGGGACTGGGATGGACTGGGATGGACTGGGATGGACTGGGAGGGACTGGGAGGGACTGGGATGGACTGGGAGGGACTGGGAGGGAGTGGGAACAAACTGGGATAAACTGGGAGGGAACTGGGAGGGGTTAATGGGAGACTGGTTTGTACTGGGATGGACTGGGAACAAACTGGGAACAAACTGGGATATACGGGGAATAAACTGGGAGGGACTGGGATATACTGGGAGTGGTTAATGGGGGACTGGTTTATACTGGGCGGCACTGGGAACAAACTGGGAGGGGACTGGGAAGGAAATGGGACCAAACTGGGACAAACTGGGATGGACTGGGAGGGAACTGGGTTATACTGGTTTATACTGGGAGGGAACTGGGAGGGGATTTGGGGGAAATTCGGGGGGGACTGGGAGTGAACTGGTTCATACTGGGACCAACTGGGCCAAACTGGGAATGGGTGTGTCTCTACCCAATCTAACCCTGCCCCTTTTCTGACCCCGCCCCTTTTCCCCATGACCACGCCCTTTTTTTGCCCCGCCCCCAGCCCCTCCTCTTCCTGCTGTGCGCCGGAAATGAGGGATTCCATTGCTGCCTGTACCTGCTCTACTGGGGAGAGGGGCCCCGCGGTGAGTTACACTGGTTTGGACTGGTTTGGACTGGTCTGGACTGGTTTGTACTGGTTTGGACTGGTCTGGACTGGTTTGTACTGGTTTGGACTGGTCTGGGCTGGTTTGGACTGGTTTGTACTGGTTTGGACTGGTTTGGACTGGTCTGGACTGGTTTGTACTGGTTTGGACTGGTTTGGACTGGTTTGGACTGGTCTGTACTGGTCTGTACTGGTTTGGACTGGTTTGGACTGGTCTGTACTGGTTTGGACTGGTTTGTACTGGTTTGGACTGGTCTGGGCTGGTTTGGACTGGTTTGGACTGGTTTGGACTGGTCTGGACTGGTTTGGACTGGTCTGTACTGGTCTGTACTGGTCTGTACTGGTTTGGACTGGTTTGGACTGGTTTGGACTGGTCTGTACTGGTTTGGACTGGTTTGGACTGGTCTGTACTGGTCTGTACTGGTCTGTACTGGTTTGGACTGGTTTGGACTGGTTTGGACTGGTTTGGACTGGTCCGTACTGGTTTTTATTGGTTTTTATTTTTTTTTACCAGTTTTAACTGGTCCATACTGGTTTATACTGGTCCTGACTGGTTTATACTGGTTCTAACCGGTCCATACCGGTCCATACTGGTTCTAACTGGTCCGTACTGGTCCTGACTGGTTTATACTGGTTGTAACTGCTCCATACTGGTCCATACTGGTCCATACCGGTCCATACCAGTCCATACTGGTCCGTACTGGTCCTGACTGGTCCATACTGGTCCATACTGGTCCATACCGGTCCGTACTGGTCCGTACTGGTTTATACTGGTTCTAACCAGTCCATACTGGTCCATACTGGTCCTGACTGGTGTCTCCGCCCCCCGCAGCGTTCCCGGCCGGGCCCGGGCTGTTCCGGCTCCTCCTGTGGCTCTCGGCGCCTTTGGCCGCCCTCAAATCCTTCCTGAACCTTCTGCAGCTGGGCGGGGCCCTGAGGGGCGTGGCCGCCCTGGACGCGGCCGAGCGCGCCCGCAAAGGCTCCTGAGCCCCGCCCCCCGCCCCGCCCCCCGCCCCGCCCACACCCAAAGGGGGAGGGGCAAAACCCCGCCCAGGCTCCTCCCCCCAAATCCCTTCCCGTGCTCTCTGCAAGGGGATGGACAAAGGGGGCGTGGTCACCACCAAGCCACGCCCCCTTGTGTGGAATAAAGATGTTTTGGCCCCCCCTTTTTGGGTGTGGTTGTGAGGGGGAGGGGCGGGAAGGGGGGGGAGGGTGGGGGAGGGGTGATCTCCCCCCCATCCCCGATTCCGTCCCAAATCTTCCCAAATTCCAACGGAAATTCCCAAAATTTACCCCAAAAACGCCAAAATTGCATCCCCAAAAAATCCCGAAATTCTGAGGGGAAACAAAACCCAAATTCTGACAAAAAATTCCAATTCCACCCAAAATTCCAAATAAAGCCCCGCTCCACATTTTTAGGGGAAAAAAAACCAAATTCCACCCAAAATTCCCCAAATTCCAATTAAAAAATTCCAATTAAAAAATTCCCCAAAATTCTGACCAAAACCCCCCAAAATTTCATCCTAAAAACCCCAAAATTCCACCCAAAAAACCCCCAACATTCTGACCAAAAAAATCACAAAGTTCTAACAAAAAACTCAAATTTCAACCAAAAAAAAATTCCCCAAAATTCAACCCTCAAAATTCCAACCGAAATCCCCAAAATTCCACCCCTAAAATCCCAACCAAAAAAATCCAAATCCCAATAAAAATCCCAAAATTCCGCCCCCAATTCCTCTCAAAAAACCCAAATTCCACCAAGGTTCCAGAATTCCAACCAAAAACCCAAATTCTGAGCAAAAAAATCCAAAATTCCACCCAACCCCCCCCAAAATTCGATCCCAAAAAACTCAAATTCCAACAAAAATTCCTAAAATTCCCAAATTCCAACCAAAATCCCCAAAATTCCAACCAAAAAATTCCCCAAATTCCACCCCAAACCCCCAAATTCCAACAAAAATCCCCCAAATCCCCAAAATTCCCAAATCCTTCCCAAATTCCAACCAAAAAATTCCCAAATTTTCAACCAATCTCCCCAAAAAATCCATCCCCAAAATTCCAACAAAAATTCCCAAAATTCCCAAATTCCAACAAAACCCTCAAAATTCCAACCAAAAAAATTCCCAAAATTCCACCCCAAACCCCCAAATTCCAACAAAAATCCCCCAAATCCCCAAAATTCCCAAATTCCAACAAAATTCCCAAAATTCCAACCAAAAAATCCCCAAATTCCTCCAAATTCCCCCAAAATCCCCCAAATCCCCCCCAAGCAGCAGCAGCCGAGTGCAAAACCAGAAACTTTTATTGCCCAAAACCCCAAATTCCGAAAATTCCCAAAATTTTTTGGGGGGAAAATTCCAGGATTTTTTTTTTTCAGAAATTCCCAGATTTTTGGGGGAAATTCCCATTTTTTGGGGTTTTTTTTGGTGGGAATTCACAGATTTTTTTTTTTAATTTTTCGGTTAAATTCCTGAATTTTTGAGGAAAATTTTGGAATTTTTTTGGGCAGGAACTCCTGGATATTTTTGCTTGGGAATTCTCATTTTTTTTTTTAGGAATTTCTGCTCTTTTTGGGGCAGAAATTCCTGAATTTTTGGGGGTTAAATTCCCAGATTTTTGGGGATAATTCCCGGATTTTTGGGGGAAAATTCCAGGATTTTTTTCAGGCAAATTCTCAGATTTTTGTCAGGAATTCCTGATTTTTGTCGGGCTGAATTCCTCGATTTTTTTCAAGCAAATTCCCAAATTTTTCAGATGAATTCCTGAATTTTTTGGAGAATAATTCCCAGATTTTTGAAGTAAATTTCGAGATTTAATTCCCACATTTTTGGGGAAAATTCCTGAATTTTTGGGGATAATTCCCACATTTTTTGAAGTAAATTCCCAGATTTTTGTGGATAATCCCAGGGGATTTTTTTGAGCCGAATTGCTGATTTTTTTTGAGATAAATTCCCGGATTTTTGGGGAAAATTCCTGAATTTTTGGGGATAATTCCCAGATTTTTTTGAAGTAAATTCCCAGATTTTTGGGGATAACCCCAGGGGATTTTGGGGCAAAATTCCCGATTTTTTTGGTAATAATTCCTGAATTTTTGGGGGTAAATTCCCGGATTTTTGGGGATAATCCCGGGGTGGTTTGGGGCAGAATTCCCGGATTTTTTGGGCTGAATTTGGGGATTTTTGGGTCCCTACTCGCCCTCCTTGTCCTCGCCGTGGGTGATGACGTAACAAATGTTCTTGTAATCCACGTTCCCCGCCACGTCCGGCGGGAACGCCGCCCACATGTTCTTGATCTGCAACACAAAAATTGGGGAATTTGGGGAATTTTGGGGAATTTTGGGGAAATTTTGGGGAATTTTGGGGAAATTTTGGGGAATTTTGGGGAATTTTGGGGGAATTTTGGGGGGTTTTTAGGGGGGTTTTGGGGAAAAGTTTGGAATTTTGGAGGGAAATTTTTGGGTGAGTTCTCGAGAATTCTTGGGGGGAAATTTGGGGAATTTTTTGAGAATTTTTGGGGATTTTGGGTAATTTTGGGGGGATTTTTTGGGAATTTTGGGGGAATTTTGGGGGGTTTTTAGGTGGATTTGGGGGAAAAGTTTGGAATTTTTGAGGGAAATTTTTGGGGGGATTTTAGAGGATTTTGGGGGGATTTTTTGGGAATTTTGGAGGGATTTTTGGGGGGATTTTTTGGGAATTTTGGGGTAGTTTTGGGGGTTTTTTTAGGGGTTTTGGGGAAAATTTTGGAATTTTGGAGAGAATTTTTTGGGGGAATTCTCGAGGATTTTTGGGGGATTTGGGGATTTTTGGGGAATTTTTGGGGGTTTTTAGGGGGATTTTGGGGTAATTTGGGTTTTTTTTAGGGGGGTTTTAGGGCAAAGTTTGGGATTTTTGAGGGAAATTTTTGGGGGAATTCTCGAGGATTTTGGGGGATTTTTTGGGGATTTTGGGGGTTTTAGTGGGATTTTGAGGTCGGTTTGGGGAAAAGTTTGGGATTTTTGAGGGAAATTTTTGGGGGAATTCTCAAGGATTTTGGGGGGGAAATTTGGGAATTTTGGGGAAATTGGGGACATTTCATTGGGATTTATTGGAGTTCGAAGGGACTAAAAGGGGAAATTTTGGGGGGATTTGGGTCCCACATGTTCTTGCTCTGCAACACAAAAATGGGGAAATTTGGGCATTTTGGGAAATTTGGGGAATTTTGGGGAATTTTTGGGGGAATTTTTGGGGGTTTTTAAGGGGGTTTTGGGGAAAAGTTTGGAATTTTGGAGGGAATTTTTTTGGGGAATTCTCGAGGATTTTTGGGGGGATTTTTGGGGAATTTTGGGGGATTTTTGGGGGATTTTTTGGGAATTTTGGGGGAATTTTGGGGTTTTTTAGGGGCGTTTTGGGGACAAATTTGGAATTTTGGAGGGAAATTTTTGGGTGAATTCTCGAGGATTTTTGGGGGGATTTTGGGGGGATTTTGGGATTTTTGGGGATTTTTTTGGGAATTTTGGGGACTTTTGGGGTAATTTTTTGGGGTTTTTTGGGGGTTTGGGGGAAAGTTTGGGATTTTTGAGGGAAATTTTTGGGGAAATTCTCGAGGATTTTTGGGGGGATTTTTTTTGAATTTTGGGGGATATTTTGGGAATTTTGGGGGATTTTTTGGGAATTTTGGGCAATTTGAACAATTTTGGGGTAATTTTGGGTGAATTTTTTGGGGGTTTTTAGAGGGATTTTGGGGAAAAATTTTGAATTTTTGAGGGGAAATTTTGGGGGAAATTTTCGAGGCAACAAAACCCTCAAAATTCCGGCAAAAAAATTCCCAAATTCCACTTTGAGCTTTAAAATTCCAAACAAAAATCCCCCCAAATCCCAAAATTCCCAAATTTCAACAAAATCCCAAAAATTCCAAGCAAAAATCCCCAAATTCCTCAAATTCCCCCAAAATCCCCCCAAATCCCCCAAGCAGCAACGGCGGGTGCAAAACCAGAAACTTTTTTTGCCCAAAACCCCCAAATTCGAAAATTCCCAAATTTTTTGGGGGAAAGGGCAGGATTTTTTTTTAAAAAATTCCCCAATTTTTGGAAATTTATTTTGGGGTTTTAGTGAAATTCACAATTTTTTTTAATTTTTAGGTTAAATTCCTGAATTTTTGAGGAAAAGGGTATTTTAAGGCAGGAGCTCCTGGATATTTTTTTGCTTGGAATTCTCATTTTTAGGAATTTCTGCTCTTTTTGGGCAGAAATTCCCTGAATTTTTGAGGTTAAATTCCCCAGAGGAGGGGATGATTCACGCAATTTTGGGGGAAAATTCAGGATTTTTTTTTTCAGGCAAATTCTCCCGAATTTTTGTCAGGAATTCCCTGATTTTTGGCCGGGGCTGAATTCCCGATTTTTTTCAAAGCAAATTCCAAATTTTTCAGATGAATTCCTGAATTTTTGGAGAATAATTCAGATTTTTGAAGTAATTTTGAGATTTAATTCCCATTTTGGGGGAAAATTCCTGAATTTTTGGGGATAATTCCCACATTTTGAAGTAAATTCCAGATTTTTGTGGATAATCCCAGGGGATTTTTTGAGCAGTACTGATTTTTGAGATAAATTCCAGGTTTTTTGGGGAAAATTCACAATTTTTGGGGATATTCCCAGATTTTTTTTGAAGTATAAATTCCCAGATTTTTGAGGATAACTTGAGGGGATTTTGAGACAAAATTCGATTTTTGGTAATAATTCCCTGAATTTTTTGAGGGTAAATTTTTTTGGGGATAATCCCGGGGTGGTTTGGGGCAGAATTCCCGGATTTTTTGGGCTGAATTTGGGGATTTTTGGGTCCCTACTCGCCCTCCTTGTCCTCGGCGTGGGTGATGACGTAACAAATGTTCTTGTAATCCCGCGTTCCCACCCGTCCGGGCGGCTACTCACCCATGTTCTTGATCCAAAACACAAAAAATTGGGGAATTTGGGGAATTTTGGGGAATTTTGGGGGAAATTTTGGGGGAATTTTGGGGAAAATTTTGGGGAATTTTGGGGAATTTTGGGGAAATTTTGGGGGTTTTTGGGGGATTTTGGGGAAAAGTTTGGAATTTTGAGGAAAACAGGTGAGTTCCCGAGAATTCTTGGGGAAATTTGGGGAATTTTTGAGAATTTTTTGGGGATTTTGGGGTAATTTTGGGGGATTTTTGGGAATTTTGGGGAATTTTTGGGGGTTTTTAGGTGGATTTGGGGGAAAAGTTTGGAATTTTTGAGGGAAATTTTTGGGGGGATTTTAGAGGATTTTGGGGGGATTTTTTGGGAATTTTGGAGGAATTTTTGGGGGATTTTTTTGGGAATTTTGGGGTAGTTTTGGGGGTTTTTTTAAGGGGGTTTTGGGGAAAATTTTGGAATTTTGGAGAGAATTTTTTGGGGGAATTCTCGAGGATTTTTGGGGGATTTGGGGATTTTGGGGGAATTTTTGGGGGTTTTAAGGGGGATTTTGGGGGTAATTTGGGTTTTTTAGGGGGTTTTAGGGTAAAAGTTTGGGATTTTTGGGGAAATTTTTGGGGAATTCTCGAGGATTTTTGGGGGGATTTTTGGGGATTTTGGGGGGTTTTTAGTGGGATTTTGAGGTCGGTTTGGGGAAAAGTTTGGGATTTTTGAGGGAAATTTTTGGGGGAATTCTCAAGGATTTTGGGGGAAATTTGGGAATTTTGGGGAAATTGGGGACATTTCATTGGGATTTATTGGAGTTCGAAGGGACTAAAAGGGGAAATTTTGGGGGGATTTGGGTCCCACATGTTCTTGCTCTGCAACACAAAAATGGGGAAATTTGGGCATTTTGGGAAATTTGGGGAATTTTGGGGAATTTTTGGGGGAATTTTTGGGGGTTTTAGGGGGTTTTGGGGAAAAAGTTTGGAATTTTGGATTTTTTTTTTTTTGGGGAATTCTCGAGAGGATTTTTGGGGGATTTTTGGGGGAATTTTGGGGGGATTTTTGGGGGATTTTTTGGGAATTTTTGGGGAAATTTGGGGTTTTAGGGCTGTTTTGGGGACAAATTTGGAATTTTTGGAGGAATTTTTTTGGGTGAATCTCGGGGATTTTTGGGGGGATTTTGGGGGGATTTTGGGATTTTTGGGGATTTTTTTGGGAATTTTGGGGACTTTTGGGGTAATTTTTGGGGTTTTTTTGGGGGGGGTTTGGGGGAAAGTTTGGGATTTTTGAGGGAAATTTTTGGGGAAATTCTCGAGGATTTTTGGGGGGAATTTTTTTGAATTTTGGGGGATATTTTGGGAATTTTGGGGAATTTTTTGGGAATTTTGGGCAATTTGAACAATTTTGGGGTAATTTTGGGTGAATTTTTTGGGGGTTTTTAGAGGGATTTTGGGGAAAAATTTTGAATTTTTGAGGGGAAATTTTGGGGGGAAATTTTCGAGGATTTTTGGGGGGAAATTTGGGGAATTTGGGGGAATTTTTGAGAATTTTTGGGTATCTGGGGGGAGAGTTTTGGGAATTTGGGGTGTTGGGGTAATTTTGGGGTGATTTTTCATATGTTGATAAGTTTTTTGTGATTTTGGCCAATTTGAAGTTATTTTTGGGCTGATTTGGGGTGATTTTGGCTGATTTTGGGGGTTTTAGGGCTGATTTTGGATATTTTTGGGTGATTTTGGGCTGATTTGGGGGGTTTGGGGCCGTTTTTTGCTATTTTTGGACTGCTTTTGCCTGAGTTGGATATTTTTGGGCTGATTTTGTGCGATTTTGGGGCTGATTTTGGGTGATTTTGTGGTGATTTTTTGAGTGGTTTTTGGGGTATTTTAGATTTTTTTGGGGACTGATTTTGGCTGATTTTAAGGTGATATTTTTGACTGATTTTTTGAGTGGTTTTTTTTGGGTATTTTATTTTTTTTTGGCTGATTTTGGCTGATTTTAAGGCGATTTTGGGGCTGATTTTGAGGCGATATTTTGAGTGATTTTTGGGGAATTTTAGATTTTTTTGGGGCTGATTTTGGCTGTATTTAAGGTGATTTTGCGGCTGATTTTTGGGTATTTTGGGGCTGATTATGGTAAA
>NW_022148227.1:0-34166 GCF_901933205.1 Camarhynchus parvulus
ACCGGGGCTGGTGAGTTTTGTTTCAGGGAAAGGCCCGTTGTTTATGTTTGGGGGCCATAGGCCCGAGTGGCCGGCTGGCTCCTGAAAATCTGATACGCAGGATGCCTCCCAGACCCAAGCTGGCACCAGTGCCAACTCGGGCTGGTTTGATAGTGCCAACGGAGTCCCACAATCTGCCATCAAGGATAGGGGCTGGTGAGTTTTTTTTTCAGGAAAGGCCCGTTGTTTATGTTTGAGGGCCATAGGCGGGAGTGGCCGGCTGGCTCCTGAAAATCCGCGATACGCAGGATGCCTCCCAGACCCAAGCTGGCACCAGTGCCAACTCGGGCTGGTTTGATAGTGCCAACGGAGTCCCACAATCTGCCATCAAGGACCGGGCCTGGTCCGTTTTGTTTTCCAGAGGAAAGGCCCGTTGTTTATGTTTGGGGCCATAGGCTCGGAGTGGCCGGCTGGCTCCTGAAAAATCGGGCGATACGCAGGATGCCTCCCAGTCCCAAGCTGGCACCAGTGCCAACTCGGGCTGGTTTGATAGTGCCAACGGAGTCCCACAATCTGCCATCAAGGACAGGGGCTGGTCAGTTTTTTTTTCCCAGGAAAGGCCCGTTGTTTATGTTTGGGGCCATAGGCTGGGTGGCCGGCTGGCTCCTGAAAATCGGGCGATACGCAGGATGCCTCCCAGACCCAAGCTGGCACCAGTGCCAACTCGGGCTGGTTTGATAGTGCCAACGGAGTCCCACAATCTGCCATCAAGAACCAGGGCTGGTGAGTTTTGTTTCAGAGGAAAGGCCCGTTGTTTATGTTTGGGGCCATAGGCCCGAGGGGCGGGCTGGCTCCTGAAAATCGGCGACACGCAGGATGCCTCCCAGACCCAAGCTGGCACCAGTGCCAACTCGGGCTGGTTTGATAGTGCCAACGGAGTCCCACAATCTGCCATCAAGGACCGGGGCTGGTGAGTTTTGTTTCAGAGGGAAAGGCCCGTTGTTTATGTTTGGGGGCCATAGGCCCGGAGTGGCAGGCTGGCTCCTGAAAATCGGGCGATACGCAGGATGCCTCCCAGACCCAAGCTGGCACCAGTGCCAACTCGGGCTGGTTTGATAGTGCCAACGGAGTCCCACAATCTGCCATCAAGGACCGGGGCTGGTGAGTTTTGTTTCAGAGGGAAAGGCCCGTTGTTTATGTTTGGGGGCCATAGGCCCGGAGTGGCCGGGCTGGCTCCTGAAAAATCGGGCGATACGCAGGATGCCTCCCAGACCCAAGCTGGCACCAGTGCCAACTCGGGCTGGTTTGATAGTGCCAACGGAGTCCCACAATCTGCCATCAAGAACCGGGGCTGGTGAGTTTTGTTTCAGAGGGAAAGGCCCGTTGTTTATGTTTGGGGCCATAGGCCCGGAGTGGCCGGCTGGCTCCTGAAAATCGGCGATACGCAGGATGCCTCCCAGACCCAAGCTGGCACCAGTGCCAACTCGGGCTGGTTTGATAGTGCCAACGGAGTCCCACAATCTGCCATCAAGACCGGGGGCTGAGTTTTGTTTCAGAGGGAAAGGCCCGTTGTTTATGTTTAGGGGCCATAGGCCCGAGTGGCAGGCTGGCTCCTGAAAATCGGGCGTACGCAGGATGCCTCCCAGACCCAAGCTGGCACCAGTGCCAACTCGGGCTGGTTTGATAGTGCCAACGGAGTCCCACAATCTGCCATCAAGGACCAGGGCTGGTGAGTTTTGTTTCAGAGGGAAAGGCCCGTTGTTTATGTTTGGGGCCATAGGCCCGGAGTGGCCCGGCTGGCTCCTGAAAATCGGGCGATACGCAGGATGCCTCCCAGACCCAAGCTGGCACCAGTGCCAACTCGGGCTGGTTTGATAGTGCCAACGGAGTCCCACAATCTGCCATCAAGGACCGGGGCTGGTGAGTTTTGTTTCAGAGGGAAAGGCCCGTTGTTTATGTTTGGGGCCATAGGCCGGAGTGGCCGGGCTGGCTCCTGAAAATCGGCGATACGCAGGATGCCTCCCAGACCCAAGCTGGCACCAGTGCCAACTCGGGCTGGTTTGATAGTGCCAACGGAGTCCCACAATCTGCCATCAAGGACCGGGGCTGGTGAGTTTTGTTTCAGAGGAAAGGCCCGTTGTTTATGTTTGGGGGCCATAGGCCCGGAGTGGCCGGCTGGCTCCTGAAAATGGGCGATACGCAGGATGCCTCCCAGACCCAAGCTGGCACCAGTGCCAACTCGGGCTGGTTTGATAGTGCCAACGGAGTCCCACAATCTGCCATCAAGGACCGGGGCTGGTGAGTTTTGTTTCAGAGGGAAAGGCCCGTTGTTTATGTTTGGGGCCATAGGCCCGGAGTGGCCGGCTGGCTCCTGAAAATCGGGCGATACGCAGGATGCCTCCCAGACCCAAGCTGGCACCAGTGCCAACTCGGGCTGGTTTGATAGTGCCAACGGAGTCCCACAATCTGCCATCAAGGACAGGGGCTGGTGAGTTTTATTTTCAGAGGAAAGGCCCGTTGTTTATGTTGGGGGGCCATAGGGAGTGGCCGGGCTGGCTCCTGAAAATCGGCGATACGCAGGATGCCTCCCAGACCCAAGCTGGCACCAGTGCCAACTCGGGCTGGTTTGATAGTGCCAACGGAGTCCCACAATCTGCCATCAAGGACCGGGGCTGGTGAGTTTTGTTTCAGAGGGAAAGGCCCGTTGTTTATGTTTGGGGGCCATAGGCCCGAGTGGCCGGGCTGGCTCCTGAAAACTGGGCGATACGCAGGATGCCTCCCAGACCCAAGCTGGCACCAGTGCCAACTCGGGCTGGTTTGATAGTGCCAACGGAGTCCCACAATCTGCCATCAAGGACCGGGGCTGGTGAGTTTTGTTTCAGAGGGAAAGGCCCGTTGTTTATGTTTGGGGCCATAGGCCCGAGTGGCCGGCTGGCTCCTGAAAATCCGGCGATACGCAGGATGCCTCCCAGACCCAAGCTGGCACCAGTGCCAACTCGGGCTGGTTTGATAGTGCCAACGGAGTCCCACAATCTGCCATCAAGGACCAGGGCTGGTGAGTTTTGTTTCAGAGGGAAAGGCCCGTTGTTTATGTTTGGGGGCCATAGGCCTGGAGTGGCCGGGTGGCTCCTGAAAATCGGCGATACGCAGGATGCCTCCCAGACCCAAGCTGGCACCAGTGCCAACTCGGGCTGGTTTGATAGTGCCAACGGAGTCCCACAATCTGCCATCAAGAACGGGGCTGGTGAGTTTTGTTTCAGAGGGAAAGGCCCGTTGTTTATGTTTGGGGCCATAGGGCCGGAGTGGCCGGGCTGGCTCCTGAAAATCCGGGCGATACGCAGGATGCCTCCCAGACCCAAGCTGGCACCAGTGCCAACTCGGGCTGGTTTGATAGTGCCAACGGAGTCCCACAATCTGCCATCAAGGACCGGGGCTGGTGAGTTTTGTTTCAGAGGGAAAGGCCCGTTGTTTATGTTTGGGGGCCATAGGCTTGGAGTGCGGGCTGGCTCCTGAAAATCGGGCGATACGCAGGATGCCTCCCAGACCCAAGCTGGCACCAGTGCCAACTCGGGCTGGTTTGATAGTGCCAACGGAGTCCCACAATCTGCCATCAAGGACCGGGGCTGGTGAGTTTTGTTTCAGAGGGAAAGGCCCGTTGTTTATGTTTGGGGCCATAGGCCCGGAGTGGCCGGGCTGGCTCCTGAAAATCGGCGATACACGTAGGATGCCTCCCAGACCCAAGCTGGCACCAGTGCCAACTCGGGCTGGTTTGATAGTGCCAACGGAGTCCCACAATCTGCCATCAAGGACCGGGGCTGGTGAGTTTTGTTTCAGAGGGAAAGGCCCGTTGTTTATGTTTGGGGCCATAGGCCCGAGTGGCAGGCTGGCTCCTGAAAATCGGGCGACACGCAGGATGCCTCCCAGACCCAAGCTGGCACCAGTGCCAACTCGGGCTGGTTTGATAGTGCCAACGGAGTCCCACAATCTGCCATCAAGGACCAGGGCTGGTGAGTTTTGTTTCAGAGGGAAAGGCCCGTTGTTTATGTTGGGGGCCATAGGCCCGGAGTGGCCGGGCTGGCTCCTGAAAATCGGGCGATACGCAGGGATGCCTCCCAGACCCAAGCTGGCACCAGTGCCAACTCGGGCTGGTTTGATAGTGCCCACGGAGTCCCACAATCTGCCATCAAGGACCAGGGCTGGTGAGTTTTGTTTCAGAGGGAAAGGCCCGTTGTTTATGTTTGGGGCCATAGGCCCGAGTGGCCGGGCTGGCTCCTGAAAATCGGGCGATACGCAGGATGCCTCCCAGACCCAAGCTGGCACCAGTGCCAACTCGGGCTGGTTTGATAGTGCCAACGGAGTCCCACAATCTGCCATCAAGGACCGGGGCTGGTCCGTTTTTGTTTCAGAGGAAAGGCCCGTTGTTTATGTTTGGGGGCCATAGGCCCGAGGCCGGGCTGGCTCCTGAAAAATCGGGCGATACGCAGGATGCCTCCCAGACCCAAGCTGGCACCAGTGCCAACTCGGGCTGGTTTGATAGTGCCAACGGAGTCCCACAATCTGCCATCAAGGACCGGGGCTGGTGAGTTTTGTTTCAGAGGGAAAGGCCCGTTGTTTATGTTTGGGGCCATAGGCCCGAGTGGCCGGGCTGGCTCCTGAAAATCGGGCGATACGCAGGATGCCTCCCAGACCCAAGCTGGCACCAGTGCCAACTCGGGCTGGTTTGATAGTGCCAACGGAGTCCCACAATCTGCCATCAAGGACCGGGGCTGGTGAGTTTTGTTTCAGAGGGAAAGGCCCGTTGTTTATGTTTGGGGCCATAGGCCGGAGTGGCCGGGCTGGCTCCTGAAAAATCGGCGATACGCAGGATGCCTCCCAGACCCAAGCTGGCACCAGTGCCAACTCGGGCTGGTTTGATAGTGCCAACGGAGTCCCACAATCTGCCATCAAGGACCGGGCTGGTGAGTTTTGTTTCAGAGGGAAAGGCCCGTTGTTTATGTTTGGGGCCATAGGCGGGAGTGGCCGGCTGGCTCCTGAAAATCGGCGATACGCAGGATGCCTCCCAGACCCAAGCTGGCACCAGTGCCAACTCGGGCTGGTTTGATAGTGCCAACGGAGTCCCACAATCTGCCATCAAGGACCGGGGCTGGTGAGTTTTGTTTCAGAGGGAAAGGCCCGTTGTTGTTATGTTTGGGGCCATAGGCCCGGAGTGGCCGGCTGGCTCCTGAAAATCGGGCGATACGCGCAGGATGCCTCCCAGACCCAAGCTGGCACCAGTGCCAACTCGGGCTGGTTTGATAGTGCCAACGGAGTCCCACAATCTGCCATCAAGGACCGGGGCTGGTGAGTTTTGTTTCAGAGGGAAAGGCCCGTTGTTTATGTTTGGGGCCATAGGCCGGAGTGGCCGGCTGGCTCCTGAAAATCGGGCGATACGCAGGATGCCTCCCAGACCCAAGCTGGCACCAGTGCCAACTCGGGCTGGTTTGATAGTGCCAACGGAGTCCCACAATCTGCCATCAAGGACCGGGGCTGGTGAGTTTTGTTTCAGAGGGAAAGGCCCGTTGTTTATGTTTGGGGCCATAGGCCCGGAGTGGCCGGGCTGGCTCCTGAAAATCGGGCGATACGCAGGATGCCTCCCAGACCCAAGCTGGCACCAGTGCCAACTCGGGCTGGTTTGATAGTGCCAACGGAGTCCCACAATCTGCCATCAAGGACCGGGGCTGGTGAGTTTTATTTTCAGAGGGAAAGGCCCGTTGTTTATGTTTGGGGCCATAGGGCCCGAGTGGCCGGGCTGGCTCCTGAAAATCGGGCGATACGCAGGATGCCTCCCAGACCCAAGCTGGCACCAGTGCCAACTCGGGCTGGTTTGATAGTGCCAACGGAGTCCCACAATCTGCCATCAAGGACCGGGGCTGGTGAGTTTTGTTTCAGAGGGAAAGGCCCGTTGTTTATGTTTGGGGCCATAGGCCCGAGTGGCCGGGCTGGCTCCTGAAAAATCGGCGACACGCAGGATGCCTCCCAGACCCAAGCTGGCACCAGTGCCAACTCGGGCTGGTTTGATAGTGCCAACGGAGTCCCACAATCTGCCATCAAGGACCGGGCTGGTGAGTTTTGTTTCAGAGGGAAAGGCCCGTTGTTTATGTTTGGGGCCATAGGCCCGAGTGGCCGGGCTGGCTCCTGAAAATCGGGCGACACGCAGGATGCCTCCCAGACCCAAGCTGGCACCAGTGCCAACTCGGGCTGGTTTGATAGTGCCAACGGAGTCCCACAATCTGCCATCAAGGACCGGGGCTGGTGAGTTTTGTTTCAGAGGGAAAGGCCCGTTGTTTATGTTTGGGGCCATAGGCCCGAGTGGCCGGGCTGGCTCCTGAAAATCGGGCGATACGCAGGATGCCTCCCAGACCCAAGCTGGCACCAGTGCCAACTCGGGCTGGTTTGATAGTGCCAACGGAGTCCCACAATCTGCCATCAAGGACCAGGGCTGGTGAGTTTTGTTTCAGAGGGAAAGGCCCGTTGTTTATGTTTAGGGGCCATAGGCCCGGAGTGGCCGGGCTGGCTCCTGAAAAATCGGGCGATACGCAGGATGCCTCCCAGACCCAAGCTGGCACCAGTGCCAACTCGGGCTGGTTTGATAGTGCCAACGGAGTCCCACAATCTGCCATCAAGGACCGGGGCTGGTGAGTTTTGTTTCAGAGGGAAAGGCCCGTTGTTTATGTTTGGGGCCATAGGCCCGAGTGGCCGGCTGGCTCCTGAAAATCGGGCGATACGCAGGATGCCTCCCAGACCCAAGCTGGCACCAGTGCCAACTCGGGCTGGTTTGATAGTGCCAACGGAGTCCCACAATCTGCCATCAAGGACCGGGGCTGGTGAGTTTTGTTTCAGAGGGAAAGGCCCGTTGTTTATGTTTGGGGCCATAGGCCCGAGTGGCCGGGCTGGCTCCTGAAAATCGGGCGATACGCAGGATGCCTCCCAGACCCAAGCTGGCACCAGTGCCAACTCGGGCTGGTTTGATAGTGCCAACGGAGTCCCACAATCTGCCATCAAGGACAGGGCTGGTGAGTTTTGTTTCAGAGGGAAAGGCCCGTTGTTTATGTTTGGGGCCATAGGCCCGAGTGGCCGGCTGGCTCCTGAAAATCGGGCGATACGCAGGATGCCTCCCAGACCCAAGCTGGCACCAGTGCCAACTCGGGCTGGTTTGATAGTGCCAACGGAGTCCCACAATCTGCCATCAAGGACCGGGCCTGGTGAGTTTTGTTTTCCCAGGAAAGGAAAGGCCCGTTGTTTAGGTTTGGGGCCATAGGCCCGAGTGGCCGGGCTGGCTCCTGAAAATCGGGCGATACGCAGGATGCCTCCCAGACCCAAGCTGGCACCAGTGCCAACTCGGGCTGGTTTGATAGTGCCAACGGAGTCCCACAATCTGCCATCAAGGACCAGGGCTGGTGAGTTTTGTTTCAGAGGGAAAGGCCCGTTGTTTATGTTTGGGGCCATAGGCCCGGAGTGGCCGGGCTGGCTCCTGAAAATCGGGCGATACGCAGGATGCCTCCCAGACCCAAGCTGGCACCAGTGCCAACTCGGGCTGGTTTGATAGTGCCAACGGAGTCCCACAATCTGCCATCAAGGACCGGGGCTGGTGAGTTTTGTTTCAGAGGGAAAGGCCCGTTGTTTATGTTTGGGGCCATAGGCCCGGAGTGGCCGGCTGGCTCCTGAAAATCGGGCGATACGCAGGATGCCTCCCAGACCCAAGCTGGCACCAGTGCCAACTCGGGCTGGTTTGATAGTGCCAACGGAGTCCCACAATCTGCCATCAAGAACCGGGGCTGGTGAGTTTTGTTTCAGAGGGAAAGGCCCGTTGTTTATGTTTGGGGGCCATAGGCCGGAGTGGCCGGCTGGCTCCTGAAAATCGGGCGATACGCAGGATGCCTCCCAGACCCAAGCTGGCACCAGTGCCAACTCGGGCTGGTTTGATAGTGCCAACGGAGTCCCACAATCTGCCATCAAGGACCGGGGCTGGTGAGTTTTGTTTCAGAGGGAAAGGCCCGTTGTTTATGTTTGGGGCCATAGGCGGGAGTGGCCGGGCTGGCTCCTGAAAAATCGGCGACACGCAGGATGCCTCCCAGACCCAAGCTGGCACCAGTGCCAACTCGGGCTGGTTTGATAGTGCCAACGGAGTCCCACAATCTGCCATCAAGGACCGGGGCTGGTGAGTTTTGTTTTTCCCAGGAAAGGCCCGTTGTTTATGTTTGGGGCCATAGGCCGGAGTGGCCGGCTGGCTCCTGAAAATCGGGCGATACGCAGGATGCCTCCCAGACCCAAGCTGGCACCAGTGCCAACTCGGGCTGGTTTGATAGTGCCAACGGAGTCCCACAATCTGCCATCAAGGACCGGGGCTGGTGAGTTTTGTTTCAGAGGGAAAGGCCCGTTGTTTATGTTTGGGGCCATAGGCCCGAGTGGCCGGCTGGCTCCTGAAAAATCGGCGATACGCAGGATGCCTCCCAGACCCAAGCTGGCACCAGTGCCAACTCGGGCTGGTTTGATAGTGCCAACGGAGTCCCACAATCTGCCATCAAGGACCGGGGCTGGTGAGTTTTGTTTCAGAGGGAAAGGCCCGTTGTTTATGTTTGGGGCCATAGGCCCGAGTGGCAGGCTGGCTCCTGAAAATCGGGATACACGCAGGATGCCTCCCAGACCCAAGCTGGCACCAGTGCCAACTCGGGCTGGTTTGATAGTGCCAACGGAGTCCCACAATCTGCCATCAAGGACCGGGGCTGGTGAGTTTTGTTTCAGAGGGAAAGGCCCGTTGTTTATGTTTGGGGCCATAGGCCGGGAGTGGCCGGGCTGGCTCCTGAAAATCGGGCGATACGCAGGATGCCTCCCAGACCCAAGCTGGCACCAGTGCCAACTCGGGCTGGTTTGATAGTGCCAACGGAGTCCCACAATCTGCCATCAAGGACCGGGGCTGGTGAGTTTTGTTTCAGAGGGAAAGGCCCGTTGTTTATGTTTGGGGGCCATAGGCCCGGAGTGGCCGGCTGGCTCCTGAAAATCGGGCGATACGCAGGATGCCTCCCAGACCCAAGCTGGCACCAGTGCCAACTCGGGCTGGTTTGATAGTGCCAACGGAGTCCCACAATCTGCCATCAAGGACAGGGGCTGGTGAGTTTTATTTTCAGAGGAAAGGCCCGTTGTTTATGTTTGGGGGCCATAGGCCGGAAGTGGCCGGCTGGCTCCTGAAAATCGGGCGATACGCAGGATGCCTCCCAGACCCAAGCTGGCACCAGTGCCAACTCGGGCTGGTTTGATAGTGCCAACGGAGTCCCACAATCTGCCATCAAGGACCGGGGCTGGTGTCTTTTTGTTTCAGAGGGAAAGGCCCGTTGTTTATGTTTGGGGCCATAGGCCCGGAGTGGCCGGGCTGGCTCCTGAAAATCGGCGATACGCAGGATGCCTCCCAGACCCAAGCTGGCACCAGTGCCAACTCGGGCTGGTTTGATAGTGCCAACGGAGTCCCACAATCTGCCATCAAGAACCAGGGCTGGTGAGTTTTGTTTCAGAGGGAAAGGCCCGTTGTTTATGTTTGGGGCCATAGGCCCGGAGTGGCCGGCTGGCTCCTGAAAATCGGCGATACGCAGGATGCCTCCCAGACCCAAGCTGGCACCAGTGCCAACTCGGGCTGGTTTGATAGTGCCAACGGAGTCCCACAATCTGCCATCAAGGACCGGGGCTGGTGAGTTTTTTTTCAGAGGGAAAGGCCCGTTGTTTATGTTTGGGGCCATAGGCGGGAGTGGCCGGCTGGCTCCTGAAAATCGGCGATACGCAGGATGCCTCCCAGACCCAAGCTGGCACCAGTGCCAACTCGGGCTGGTTTGATAGTGCCAACGGAGTCCCACAATCTGCCATCAAGGACCAGGGCTGGTGAGTTTTGTTTCAGAGGGAAAGGCCCGTTGTTTATGTTTGGGGACCATAGGCTCGGAGTGGCCGGGCTGGCTCCTGAAAATCGGGCGATACGCAGGATGCCTCCCAGACCCAAGCTGGCACCAGTGCCAACTCGGGCTGGTTTGATAGTGCCAACGGAGTCCCACAATCTGCCATCAAGGACAGGGGCTGGTGAGTTTTTTTTCAGAGGGAAAGGCCCGTTGTTTATGTTTGGGGCCATAGGCGGGAAGTGGCCGGCTGGCTCCTGAAAATCGGCGATACGCAGGATGCCTCCCAGACCCAAGCTGGCACCAGTGCCAACTCGGGCTGGTTTGATAGTGCCAACGGAGTCCCACAATCTGCCATCAAGAATTGGGGCTGGTGAGTTTTGTTTCAGAGGGAAAGGCCCGTTGTTTATGTTTGGGGGCCATAGGCCCGGAGTGGCCGGCTGGCTCCTGAAAATCGGGCGATACGCAGGATGCCTCCCAGACCCAAGCTGGCACCAGTGCCAACTCGGGCTGGTTTGATAGTGCCAACGGAGTCCCACAATCTGCCATCAAGGACCGGGGCTGGTGAGTTTTGTTTCAGAGGGAAAGGCCCGTTGTTTATGTTTGGGGCCATAGGCTGGAGTGGCCGGGCTGGCTCCTGAAAATCGGCGATACGCAGGATGCCTCCCAGACCCAAGCTGGCACCAGTGCCAACTCGGGCTGGTTTGATAGTGCCAACGGAGTCCCACAATCTGCCATCAAGGACAGGGGCTGGTGAGTTTTATTTTCCCAGGAAAGGCCCGTTGTTTATGTTTGGGGCCATAGGCCTGGAGTGGCCGGCTGGCTCCTGAAAATCGGGCGATACGCAGGATGCCTCCCAGACCCAAGCTGGCACCAGTGCCAACTCGGGCTGGTTTGATAGTGCCAACGGAGTCCCACAATCTGCCATCAAGGACCGGGGCTGGTGAGTTTTGTTTCAGAGGGAAAGGCCCGTTGTTTATGTTTGGGGACCATAGGCCCGGAGTGGCCGGGCTGGCTCCTGAAAATCGGGGGCGATACGCAGGATGCCTCCCAGACCCAAGCTGGCACCAGTGCCAACTCGGGCTGGTTTGATAGTGCCAACGGAGTCCCACAATCTGCCATCAAGGACAGGGGCTGGTGAGTTTTGTTTCAGAGGGAAAGGCCCGTTGTTTATGTTTGGGGCCATAGGCCCGAGTGGCCGGGCTGGCTCCTGAAAATCGGCGATACGCAGGATGCCTCCCAGACCCAAGCTGGCACCAGTGCCAACTCGGGCTGGTTTGATAGTGCCAACGGAGTCCCACAATCTGCCATCAAGGACCAGGGCTGGTGAGTTTTGTTTCAGAGGGAAAGGCCCGTTGTTTATGTTTGGGGGGCCATAGGCCCGGAGTGGCCGGGCTGCCTCCTGAAAATCGGCGATACGCAGGATGCCTCCCAGACCCAAGCTGGCACCAGTGCCAACTCGGGCTGGTTTGATAGTGCCAACGGAGTCCCACAATCTGCCATCAAGGACCGGGGCTGGTGAGTTTTGTTTCAGAGGGAAAGGCCCGTTGTTTATGTTTGGGGCCATAGGTCCGGAGTGGCCAGCTGGCTCCTGAAAATCGTCGATGATCAGGATGCCTCCCAGACCCAAGCTGGCACCAGTGCCAACTCGGGCTGGTTTGATAGTGCCAACGGAGTCCCACAATCTGCCATCAAGGACAGGGGCTGGTGAGTTTTATTTTCAGAGGGAAAGGCCCGTTGTTTATGTTTGGGGCCATAGGCCCTCTGTGGGCCGGCTGGCTCCTGAAAATCGGCGATACGCAGGATGCCTCCCAGACCCAAGCTGGCACCAGTGCCAACTCGGGCTGGTTTGATAGTGCCAACGGAGTCCCACAATCTGCCATCAAGGACCGGGGCTGGTGTCTTTTGTTTCAGTGGGAAAGGCCCGTTGTTTATGTTTGGGGGCCATAGGCCCGGAGTGGCCGGCTGGCTCCTGAAAATCGGCGATACGCAGGATGCCTCCCAGACCCAAGCTGGCACCAGTGCCAACTCGGGCTGGTTTGATAGTGCCAACGGAGTCCCACAATCTGCCATCAAGGACAGGGGCTGGTCAGCTTTATTTTCCCAGGAAAGGCCCGTTGTTTATGTTTGAGGGCCATAGGCGGGATGTGGCCGGCTGGCTCCTGAAAATCCGCGATACGCAGGATGCCTCCCAGTCCCAAGCTGGCACCAGTGCCAACTTGGGCTGGTTTGATAGTGCCAACGGAGTCCCACAATCTGCCATCAAGGACCGGGGCTGGTGAGTTTTGTTTCAGAGGGAAAGGCCCGTTGTTTATATTTGGGGGCCATAGGCCCGGAGTGGCCGGGCTGCCTCCTGAAAATCGGCGATACGCAGGATGCCTCCCAGACCCAAGCTGGCACCAGTGCCAACTCGGGCTGGTTTGATAGTGCCAACGGAGTCCCACAATCTGCCATCAAGGACCGGGGCTGGTGAGTTTTGATTCAGAGGGAAAGGCCCGTTGTTTATGTTTAGGGACCATAGGCTCGGAGTGGCCGGCTGGCTCCTGAAAATCGGCGACACGCAGGATGCCTCCCAGACCCAAGCTGGCACCAGTGCCAACTCGGGCTGGTTTGATAGTGCCCATGGAGTCCCACAATCTGCCATCAAGGACCAGGGCTGGTGAGTTTTGATTCAGAGGGAAAGGCCCGTTGTTTATGTTTGGGGCCATAGGCCTGGAGTGGCCGGGCTGGCTCCTGAAAAATCGGGCGATACGCAGGATGCCTCCCAGACCCAAGCTGGCACCAGTGCCAACTCGGGCTGGTTTGATAGTGCCAACGGAGTCCCACAATCTGCCATCAAGAACCAGGGCTGGTGAGTTTTTTTCCAGAGGGAAAGGCCCGTTTTTTATGTTTGGGGGCCATAGGCTCGGAGTGGCCGGCTGGCTCCTGAAAATCCGCGATACGCAGGATGCCTCCCAGAACCAAGCTGGCACCAGTGCCAACTCAGGCTGGTTTGATAGTGCCAGCGGAATCCCACAATCTGCCATCAGAAAATGGGGCTGGTGAGTTTTGTTTCAGAGGGAAAGGCCCGTTGTTTATGTTTGGGGGCCTCTTGCCTGCCGGCTCCTGAAAATCGGCCATACGCAGGATGCCTCCCAGACCCAAGCTGGCACCAGTGCCAATTCAGGCTGGTTTGATAGTGCCAAGGGAGTCCCACAATCTGCCATCAGCAATTGGAGCTGGTGAGTTTTGTTTCAGAGGGAAAGGCCCGTTGTTTATGTTTGGGGGCCATAGGCCCGGAGTGGCCGGCTGGCTCCTGAAAATCGGCAATACGCAGGATGCCTCCCAGACCCAAGCTGGCCCCAGTGCCAACTCGGGCTGGTTTGATAGTGCCAACGGAGTCCCACAATCTGCCATCAAGGGCCAGGGCTGGTGAGTTTTGTTTCAGAGGGAAAGGCCCGTTGTTTATGTTTAGGGACCATAGGCTCGGAGTGGCAGGCTGTCTCCTGAAAATTGGCGACACGCAGGATGCCTCCCAGTCCCAAGCTGGCACCAGTGCCAACTCGGGCTGGTTTGATAGTGCCAACGGAGTCCCACAATCTGCCATCAAGGACAGGGGCTGGTCAGTTTTATTTTCCCAGGAAAGGCCCGTTGTTTATGTTTGGGGGCCTCTGGCCTGCGGCTCCTGAAAATCGGCGATACGCAGGATGCCTCCCAGACCCAAGCTGGCACCAGTGCCAACTCGGGCTGGTTTGATAGTGCCAACGGAGTCACACAATCTGCCATCAAGAACCGGGGCTGGTGAGTTTTGTTTCAGAGGGAAAGGCCCGTTGTTTATATTTGGGGGCCATAGGCCCGGAGTGGCCGGCTGGCTCCTGAAAATCCGCGATACGTAGGATGCCTCCCAGACCCAAGCTGGCACCAGTGCCAACTCGGGCTGGTTTGATAGTGCCAACGGAGTCCCACAATCTGCCATCAAGGACCGGGGCTGGTGTATTTTGATTCAGAGGGAAAGGCCCGTTGTTTATGCTTTAGGGACCATAGGCTCGGAGCGGCAGGCTGGCTCCTGAAAATCGGCGACACGCAGGATGCCTCCCAGAACCAAGCTGGCACCAGTGCCAACTCGGGCTGGTTTGATAGTGCCAAGGGAGTCCCACAATCTGCCATCAAGGACCAGGGCTGGTGAGTTTTGATTCAGAGGGAAAGGCCCGTTGTTTATGTTTGGGGGCCATAGGCCGGGGTGGCCGGCTGGCTCCTGAAAATCCGCGATACGCAGGATGCCTCCCAGACCCAAGCTGGCACCAGTGCCAACTCGGGCTGGTTTGATAGTGCCCATGGAGTCCCACAATCTGCCATCAAGAACCAGGGCTGGTGAGTTTTGATTCAGAGGGAAAGGCCCGTTGTTTATGTTTCAGGGCCATAGGCCGGAAGTGGCCGGCTGGCTCCTGAAAATCGGCGATACGCAGGATGCCTCCCAGACCCAAGCTGGCACCAGTGCCAACTCGGGCTGGTTTGATAGTGCCAACGGTGTCCCACGATCTGCCATCAAGGACCGGGCCTGGTCCGTTTTGTTTTCCCAGGAAAGGCCCGTTGTTTAGGTTTGGGGGCCATAGGCCGGGAGTGTCCGGCTGGCTCCTGAAAATCCGCGATACGCAGGATGCCTCCCAGACCCAAGCTGGCACCAGTGCCAACTCGGGCTGGTTTGATAGTGCCAACGGAGTCCCACAATCTGCCATCAAGGGCCAGGCCTGGTGACTTTGGTTTCAGAGGGAAAGGCCCGTTGTTTATGTTTAGGGACCATAGGCTCGGAGTGGCCGGCTGGCTCCTGAAAATCGGCGAGACGCAGGATGCCTCCCAGACCCAAGCTGGCACCAGTGCCAACTTGGGCTGGTTTGATAGTGCCAACGGAGTCCCACAATCTGCCATCACGGACCGGGGCTGGTGACTTTTGTTTCAGACGGAAAGGCCCGTTGTTTTTGTTTGGGGGCCATAGGCCGGGAGTGGCCGGCTGGCTCCTGAAAATCCGCGATACGCAGGATGCCTCCCTGACCCGAGCTGGCACCAGTGCCAACTGCGGCTTGTTTGATAGTGCCAACAGAGTCCCACAATCTGCCATCAAGGACCGGGGCTGGTGACTTTTGTTTCAGAGGGAAAGGCCCGTTGTTTATGTTTGGGGGCCATAGGCCCGGAGTGGTCGGCTGACTCCTGAAAATCCGCGATACGCAGGATGCCTCCCAGACCCAAGCTGGCACCAGTGCCAACTCGGGCTGGTTTGATAGTGCCAACGGAGTCCCACAATCTTCCATCAAGGACCGGGGCTGGTGACTTTTGTTTCAGAGGGAAAGGCCCGTTGTTTATGTTTGGTGGCCATAGGCCCGGAGTGGCTGGCTGGCTCCTGAAAATCGGCGATACGCAGGATGCCTCCCAGACCCAAGCTGGCACCAGTGCCAACTCGGGCTGGCTTGATAGTGCCAACGGAGTCCCACAATCTGCCATCAAGGACTGGGGCTGGTGACTTTTGTTTCAGAGGGAAAGGCCCGTTGATTATGTTTGGGGGCCATAGGTCCGTAGTGGCCGGCTGGCTCCTGTAAATCCGTGATACAGGGAATGCTTCCCAGACCCAAGCTGGCACCAGTGCCAACTCGGGCTGGTTTGAGAGTGCCAACGGAGTCCCACAATCTGCCATCAAGGACCGGGGTTGGTGAGTTTTGTTTCAGAGGGAAAGGCCCGTTGTTTATGTTTAGGGGCCATAGGCCCGGAGTGGCCGGCTGGATCCTGAAAATCGGCGATACGCAGGATGCCACCTAGACCCAAGCTGGCACCAGTGCCAACTTCGGCTTGTTTGATAGTGCCAACGGAGTCCCACAATCTGCCATCAAGGACCGGGGCTGGTGACTTTTGTTTCAGAGGGAAAGGCCCGTTGTTTATGTTTAGGGGTCATAGGCCCAGAGTGGCCGGCTGACTCCTGAAAATCGGCCATACGCAGGATGCCTCCCAGACCCAAGCTGGCACCAGTGCCAACTTCGGCTTGTTTGATAGTGCCAACGGAGTCCCACAATCTGCCATCAAGGGCCGGGGTTGGTGAGTTTTGTTTCAGAGGGAAAGGCCCGTTGTTTATGTTTGGGGGCCATAGGCCGGGAGTGGCCGGCTGGCTCCTGAAAATCGGCGATACGCAGGATGCCTCCCAGACCCAAGCTGGCACCAGTGCCAACTCGGGCTGGTTTGATAGTGCCAACGGAGTCCCACAATCTGCCATCAAGGACCGGGGCTGGTGAGTTTTTTGTTTCAGAGGGAAAGGCCCGTTGTTTATGTTGGGGGGGCCATAGGCCCGGAGTGGCCGGCTGGCTCCTGAAAATCGGAGATACGCAGGATGCCTCCCAGACCCAAGCTGGCACCAGTGCCAACTCGGGCTGGTTTGAGAGTGCCAACGGAGTCCCACAATCTGCCATCAAGGACCGGGGCTGGTGACTTTTGTTTCAGAGGGAAAGGCCCGTTGTTTATGTTTGGGGGCCATAGGCCCGGTGGCCGGCTGGCTCCTGAAAATCGGCGATACGCAGGATGCCACCTAGACCCAAGCTGGCACCAGTGCCAACTTCGGCTTGTTTGATAGTGCCAACGGAGTCCCACAATCTGCCATCAAGGACCGGGGCTGGTGACTTTTGTTTCTGAGGGAAAGGCCCGTTGATTATGTTTAGGGGTCATAGGCCCAGAGTGGCCGGCTGGCTCCTGAAAATCGGCGACACGCAGGATGCCTCCCAGACCCAAGCTGGCACCAGTGCCAACTTCGTCTTCTTTGATAGTGCCAACGGAGTCCCACAATCTGCCATCAAGGACCGGGGCTGGTGACTTTTGTTTCAGAGGGAAAGGCCCGTTGTTTATGTTTGGGGGCCATAGGCCGGGAGTGGCCGGCTGGCTCCTGAAAATCGGCGATACGCAGGATGCCTCCCAGACCCAAGCTGGCACCAGTGCCAACTCGGGCTGGTTTGATAGTGCCAACGGAGTCCCACAATCTGCCATCAAGGACCGGGGCTGGTGACTTTTTTGTTTCAGAGGGAAAGGCCCGTTGTTTATGTTTGGGGGCCATAGGCCCGGATTGGCCGGCTGGCTCCTGAAAATCCGCGATACGCAGGATGCCTCCCAGACCCAAGCTGGCACCAGTGCAACCTTGGGGTGGTTTGATAGTGCCAATGGAGTCCCACAATCTGCCATCAAGGACCGGGGCTGGTGACTTTTGTTTCAGAGGGAAAGGCCCATTGTTTGTGTTTGGGGGCCATAGGCCCGGAGTGGCCAGCTGGCTCCTGAAAATCCGCAATACGCAGTATGCCTCCCCGGCCCAAGTTGGCACCAGTGCCAATTCGGGCTGGTTTGATAGTGCCAACGGAGTCCCACAATCTGCCATCAAGGACCGGGGCTGGTGACTTTTGTTTCAGAGGGAAAGGCCCGTTGTTTATGTTTGGGGGCCATAGGTCCGTAGTGGCCGGCTGGCTCCTGAAAATCCGCGATACAGGGAATGCTTCCCAGACCCAAGCTGGCACCAGTGCCAACTCCGGTGGGTTTGATAGTGCCAACAAAGTCCTACAATCTGCCATCAGGAACCGGGGCTGGTGACTTTTGTTTCAGGCGGAAACGACCGTTGTTTATGCGTGGGGTTCTTTGGCCCGGAGTGGCCGGCTGGCTCCTGAAAATCGGCGATACGCAGGATGCCTCCCAGACCCCAGCTGGCACCAGTGCCAACTCGGGCTGGTTTGACAGTGCCAACGGAATCCTGCAATCTGCCATCGGGAACCGGGGCTGGTGACATTTGTTTTCCAGGGAAAGTGCCGTTCTTTAAGTTTCGGGGTTCTGTGGCCCAGAGTGGCCGGCTGGCTCCTGAAAATCCGCGATACAGAGAATGCTTCCCAGACCCAAGCTGGCACCAGTGCCAACTTGGTCTGGTTTGATAGTGCCAACGGAGTCCTACAATCTGCCATCAGGAAGCGGGGTTGGTGAGGTTTGTTTCAGAAGGGAAGGGCCTCTATTTATTTCAGGGGTCCTGTGGTCCGAAGTGGCCGGCTGGCTCCTGAAAATCCGCGATACGCAGGATGCCTCCCAGACCCAAGCTGGCAGCAGTGCCAACTCGGGCTTGCTTGATAGTGCCAACGGAGTCCCACAATCTGCCATCAAGGACCGGGGCTGGTGACTTTTGTTTCTGAGGGAAAGGCCCGTTGTTTATGTTTGGGGGCCATAGGCCGGGAGTGGCCGGCTGGCTCCTGAAAATCCGCGATACGCTGGATGCCTCCCAGACCCGAGCTGGCACCAGTGCAAACTTGGGCTGGTTTGATAGTACCAACGGAGTCCCACAATCTGCCATCACGGACCGGGACTGGTGACTTTTGTTTCAGATTGAAAGGCCCGTTGCTTATGTTTGGGGGCCATAGGCCGGGAGTGCCCGGCTGGCTCCTGAAAATCGGCGACACGCAGGATGCCTCCCAGACCCAAGCTGGCACCAGTGCCAACTCGGGCTGGTTTGATAGTGCCAACGGAGTCCCACAATCTGCCATCAAGGACCGGGGCTGGTGACTTTTGTTTCAGAGGGAAAGGCCCGTTGTTTATGTTTGGGGGCCATAGGCTCGGAGTAGCAAGCTGGCTCCTGAAAATCCGCGACACGCAGGATGCCTCCCAGACCCAAGCTGGCACCAGTGCCACCTCGGGCTGGTTTGATAGTGCCAATGGAGTCCCACAATCTGCCATCAAGGACTCTGGCTGGTGACTTTTGTTTCAGAGGGAAAGGCCCGTTGTTTGTGTTTGGGGGCCATAGGCCCGGAGTGGCCGGCTGGCTCCTGAAAATCCGCGATACGCAGTATGCCTCCCCGGCCCAAGTTGGCACCAGTGCCAATTCGTGCTGGTTTGATAGTGCCAACGGAGTCCCACAATCTGCCATCAAGGACCGGGGCTGGTGACTTTTGTTTCAGAGGGAAAGGCCCGTTGTTTATATTTGGGGGCCATAGGTCCGTAGTGTCCGGCTGGCTCCTGAAAATCCGCGATACAGGGAATGCTTCCCAGACCCAAGCTGGCACCAGTGCCAACTCCGGTGGGTTTGATAGTGCCAACAAAGTCCCACAATCTGCCATCAGGAACCGGGGCTGGTGACTTTTGTTTCAGGCGGAAACGACCGTTGTTTATGCGTGGGGTTCTTTGGCCCGGAGTGACCGGCTGGCTCCTGAAAATCCGCGATACTCAGGATGCCTCCCAGACCCCAGCTGGCACCAGTGCCAAGTCGGGCTTGCTTGATAGTGCCAACGGAGTCCCACAATCTGCCATCAAGGACCGGGGCTGGTGACTTTTGTTTCAGAGGGAAAGGCCCGTTGTTTATGTTTGGGGCCATAGGCCCGGAGTGGCCCGGCTGGCTCCTGAAAATCGGCGATACGCAGGATGCCTCCCAGACCCAAGCTGGCACCAGTGCCAACTCGGGCTGGTTTGATAGTGCCAACGGAGTCCCACAATCTTCCATCAAGGACCGGGGCTGGTGACTTTTGTTTCAGAGGGAAAGGCCCGTTGTTTATGTTTGGGGGCCATAGGTCCGTAGTGGCCGGCTGGCTCCTGAAAATCCGCGATACAGGGAATGCTTCCCAGACCCAAGCTGGCACCAGTACCAACTCCGTTGGGTTTGATAGTGCCAATGGAGTCCCACAATCTTCCATGAAGGCCCGGGCCTGGTGACGTTTGTTTCAGAGGGAAAGGCCCGTTGTTTATGTTTGGGGGCCATAGGCCGGGAGTGGCCGGCTGGCTCCTGAAAATCCGCGATACGCAGGATGCCTCCCAAGCCCCAGCTGGCACCAGTGCCAACTCGGGCTTGCTTGATAGTGCCAACGGAGTCCCACAATCTGCCATCAAGGACCGGGGCTGGTGACTTTTGTTTCAGACGGAAAGGCCCGTTGTTTTTGTTTGGGGGCCATAGGCCCGGAGTGGCCGGCTGGCTCCTGAAAATCCGCGATACGCAGGATGCCTCCCAGACCCAAGCTGGCACCAGTGCCAACTTGGGCTGGTTTGATAGTGCCAATGGAGTCCCACAATGTGCCATCACGGACCGGGGCTGGTGAGTTTTGTTTCAGAGGGAAAGGCCCGTTGTTTATGTTTTGGGGCCATAGGCCGGGAGTGCCCGGCTGGCTCCTGAAAATCGGCGATACGCAGGATGCCTCCCAGACCCAAGCTGGCAGCAGTGCCAAATCGGGCTGGTTTGATAGTGCCAACGGAGTCCCACAATCTGCCATCAAGGACCGGGGCTGGTGACTTTTGTTTCAGAGGGAAAGGCCCGTTGTTTATGTTTGGGGGACATAGGCCCGGAGTGGCCGGCTGGCTCCTGAACGCCAGGATGCCTCCGCAGACCCAAGCTGGCAGGATGCCAACTTCGGGCTGGTTTGATAGTGCCAACGGAGTCCCACAAGCTGGCATCAGTGCCACTTTGTTTCAGACGGGGCTGTTTTGATGTTTGGGGGCCATAGGCCAACGGCTGGTCCCACAATCTGCCATCAAGGACCGGGGCTGGTGACTTTTGTTTCAGAGTCCCACAATCTGGAAACCGGGCCTGTTGTTTTTGTTTGGGGCCATAGGCCCGTTGTTTATGTTTGGGGCCATAGGTCCGAGTGGCGGCTGGCTCCTGAAAATCCGCGATACGCAGGATGCCTCCCAGACCCGAGCTGGCACCAGTGCAAACTTGGGCTGGTTTGATAGTGCCAACGGAGTCCCACAATCTGCCATCACGGACCGGGACTGGTGACTTTTGTTTCAGATTGAAAGGCCCGTTGCTTATGTTTGGGGGCCATAGGCCGGGAGTGCCCGGCTGGCTCCTGAAAATCCGCGATACGCAGGATGCCTCCCAGACCCAAGCTGGCACCAGTGCCAACTCGGGCTGGTTTGATAGTGCCAACGGAGTCACACAATCTGCCATCAAGAACCGGGGCTGGTGAGTTTTGTTTCAGAGGGAAAGGCCCGTTGTTTATATTTGGGGCCATAGGCCCGAGTGGCGGCTGGCTCCTGAAAATGGGCGATCGTGGGATGCCTCCCAGACCCAAGCTGGCACCAGTGCCAACTCGGGCTGGTTTGATAGTGCCAACGGAGTCCCACAATCTGCCATCAAGGACCGGGGCTGGTGTATTTTGATTCAGAGGTAAAGGCCCGTTGTTTATGCTCTAGGGACCATAGGCTCGGAGCGGCAGGCTGGCTCCTGAAAATCGGCGACACGCAGGATGCCTCCCAGACCCAAGCTGGCACCAGTGCCAACTCGGGCTGGTTTGATAGTGCCAACGGAGTCCCACAATCTGCCATCAAGGACCAGGGCTGGTGAGTTTTGTTTCAGAGGGAAAGGCCCGTTGTTTATGTTTGGGGACCATAGGCGGGGAGTGGCCGGCTGGCTCCTGAAAATCGGCGACACGCAGGATGCCTCCCAGACCCAAGCTGGCACCAGTGCCAACTCGGGCTGGTTTGATAGTGCCAATGGAGTCCCACAATCTGCCATCAAGGACCAGGGCTGGTGAGTTTTTGTTTCAGAGGGAAAGGCCCGTTGTTTATGTTTGGGGCCATAGGCGGGAAGTGGCCGGCTGGCTCCTGGAAAATCCGCGATACGCAGGATGCCTCCCAGACCCAAGCTGGCACCAGTGCCAACTCGGGCTGGTTTGATAGTGCCAACGGAGTCCCACAATCTGCCATCAAGAACAGGGGCTGGTGAGTTTTTGTTTCAGAGGAAAGGCCCGTTGTTTATGTTTGGGGGCCATAGGCCGGAGTGGCGGCTGGCTCCTGAAAATCGGCGATACGCTGGATGCCTCCCAGTCCCAAGCTGGCACCAGTGCCAACTCGGGCTGGTTTGATAGTGCCAACGGAGTCCCACAATCTGCCATCAGGACCGGGGCTGGTGACTTTTTGTTTCAGAGGGAAAGGCCCGTTGTTTTGTTTGGGGGCCATAGGTCCCGAGTGGCCGGCTGGCTCCTGAAAATCGTCCAAGATCAGGATGCCTCCCAGACCCAAGCTGGCACCAGTGCCAACTCGGGCTGGTTTGATAGTGCCCATGGAGTCCCACAATCTGCCATCAAGAACCAGGGCTGGTGAGTTTTGATTCAGAGGGAAAGGCCCGTTGTTTATGTTTCAGGGCCATAGGCCGGAAGTGGCCGGCTGGCTCCTGAAAATCGGCGATACGCAGGATGCCTCCCAGACCCAAGCTGGCACCAGTGCCAACTCGGGCTGGTTTGATAGTGCCAACGGTGTCCCACGATCTGCCATCAAGGACCGGGCCTGGTCCGTTTTGTTTTCCCAGGAAAGGCCCGTTGTTTAGGTTTGGGGGCCATAGGCCGGGAGTGTCCGGCTGGCTCCTGAAAATCCGCGATACGCAGGATGCCTCCCAGACCCAAGCTGGCACCAGTGCCAACTCGGGCTGGTTTGATAGTGCCAACGGAGTCCCACAATCTGCCATCAAGGGCCAGGCCTGGTGACTTTGGTTTCAGAGGGAAAGGCCCGTTGTTTATGTTTAGGGACCATAGGCTCGGAGTGGCCGGCTGGCTCCTGAAAATCGGCGAGGCACGCAGGATGCCTCCCAGACCCAAGCTGGCACCAGTGCCAACTTGGGCTGGTTTGATAGTGCCAACGGAGTCCCACAATCTGCCATCACGGACCGGGGCTGGTGACTTTTGTTTCAGACGGAAAGGCCCGTTGTTTATGTTTGGGGGCCATAGGCCCAGAGTGGCCGGCTGGCTCCTGAAAATCGGCCATACGCAGGATGCCTCCCAGACCCAAGCTGGCACCAGTGCCAACTTCGGCTTGTTTGATAGTGCCAACGGAGTCCCACAATCTGCCATCAAGGGCCGGGGCTGGTGAGTTTTGTTTCAGAGGGAAAGGCCCGTTGTTTATGTTTGGGGGCCATAGGCCGGGAGTGGCCGGCTGGCTCCTGAAAATCCGCGATACGCAGGATGCCTCCCAGACCCAAGCTGGCACCAGTGCCAACTCGGGCTGGTTTGATAGTGCCAACGGAGTCCCACAATCTGCCATCAAGGACCGGGGCTGGTGACTTTTGTTTCAGAGGGAAAGGCCCGTTGTTTATGTTTGGGGCCATAGGCCCGGAGGGCCGGCTGGCTCCTGAAAATCGGAGATACATGGGATGCCTCCCAGACCCAAGCTGGCACCAGTGCCAACTCGGGCTGGTTTGAGAGTGCCAACGGAGTCCCACAATCTGCCATCAAGGACCGGGGCTGGTGACTTTTGTTTCAGAGGGAAAGGCCCGTTGTTTATGTTTGGGGGCCATAGGCCGAAGTGGCCGGCTGGCTCCTGAAAATCGGCGATCGCGGGATGCCTCCCAGACCCAAGCTGGCACCAGTGCCAACTTCGGCTTGTTTGATAGTGCCAACGGAGTCCCACAATCTGCCATCAAGGACCGGGGCTGGTGACTTTTGTTTCTGAGGGAAAGGCCCGTTGTTTATGTTTAGGGGTCATAGGCCCAGAGTGGCCGGCTGGCTCCTGAAAATCGGCGATACGCAGGATGCCTCCCAGACCCAAGCTGGCACCAGTGCCAACTTCGTCTTCTTTGATAGTGCCAACGGAGTCCCACAATCTGCCATCAAGGACCGGGGCTGGTGACTTTTGTTTCAGAGGGAAAGGCCCGTTGTTTATGTTTGGGGGCCATAGGCGGGAGTGGCGGCTGGCTCCTGAAAATCGGGCGATCACGCAGGATGCCTCCCAGACCCAAGCTGGCACCAGTGCCAACTCGGGCTGGTTTGATAGTGCCAACGGAGTCCCACAATCTGCCATCAAGGACCGGGGCTGGTGACTTTTTGTTTCAGAGGGAAAGGCCCGTTGTTTATGTTTGGGGCCATAGGCCGGATTGGCGGCTGGCTCCTGAAAATCCGCGATACGCAGGATGCCTCCCAGACCCAAGCTGGCACCAGTGCAACCTTGGGCTGGTTTGATAGTGCCAACGGAGTCCCACAATCTGCCATCAAGGACCGGGGCTGGTGACTTTTGTTTCAGAGGGAAAGGCCCATTGTTTGTGTTTGGGGGCCATAGGCCCGGAGTGGCCAGCTGGCTCCTGAAAATCCGCGATACGCAGGATGCCTCCCCGGCCCAAGTTGGCACCAGTGCCAATTCGGGCTGGTTTGATAGTGCCAACGGAGTCCCACAATCTGCCATCAAGGACCGGGGCTGGTGACTTTTTGTTTCAGAGGGAAAGGCCCGTTGTTTATGTTTGGGGCCATAGGTCCGTAGTGGCCGGCTGGCTCCTGAAAATCCGCGATACAGGGAATGCTTCCCAGACCCAAGCTGGCACCAGTGCCAACTCCGGTGGGTTTGATAGTGCCAACAAAGTCCTACAATCTGCCATCAGGAACCGGGGCTGGTGACTTTTGTTTCAGGCGGAAACGACCGTTGTTTATGCGTGGGGTTCTTTGGCCCGGAGTGGCCGGCTGGCTCCTGAAAATCGGCGATACGCAGGATGCCTCCCAGACCCCAGCTGGCACCAGTGCCAACTCGGGCTGGTTTGACAGTGCCAACGGAATCCTGCAATCTGCCATCGGGAACCGGGGCTGGTGACATTTGTTTTCCAGGGAAAGTGCCGTTCTTTAAGTTTTGGGGTTCTGTGGCCGGAGTGGCCGGCTGGCTCCTGAAAATCCGCGATACAGAGAATGCTTCCCAGACCCAAGCTGGCACCAGTGCCAACTTGGTCTGGTTTGATAGTGCCAACGGAGTCCTACAATCTGCCATCAGGAAGCGGGGTTGGTGAGGTTTGTTTCAGAAGGAAGGGCCTCTATTTATTTTGGGGTCCTGTGGTCCGGGGTG
Organism: Camarhynchus parvulus; assembly: GCF_901933205.1. Lineage (NCBI taxonomy): Eukaryota > Metazoa > Chordata > Aves > Passeriformes > Thraupidae > Camarhynchus > Camarhynchus parvulus. Next base: position 24,666 of record NW_022148227.1, read on the forward strand.
GCCGGCTGGCTCCTGAAAAATCCGGCGACACGCAGGATGCCTCCCAGACCCAAGCTGGCAGCAGTGCCAACTCGGGCTTGCTTGATAGTGCCAACGGAGTCCCACAATCTGCCATCAAGGACCGGGGCTGGTGACTTTTGTTTCTGAGGGAAAGGCCCGTTGTTTATGTTTGGGGGCCATAGGCCGGGAGTGGCCGGCTGGCTCCTGAAAATCCGCGATACGCTGGATGCCTCCCAGACCCGAGCTGGCACCAGTGCAAACTTGGGCTGGTTTGATAGTACCAACGGAGTCCCACAATCTGCCATCACGGACCGGGACTGGTGACTTTTGTTTCAGATTGAAAGGCCCGTTGCTTATGTTTGGGGGCCATAGGCCGGGAGTGCCCGGCTGGCTCCTGAAAATCGGCGATACGCAGGATGCCTCCCAGACCCAAGCTGGCACCAGTGCCAACTCGGGCTGGTTTGATAGTGCCAACGGAGTCCCACAATCTGCCATCAAGGACCGGGGCTGGTGACTTTTGTTTCAGAGGGAAAGGCCCGTTGTTTATGTTTGGGGGCCATAGGCTCGGAGTAGCAAGCTGGCTCCTGAAAATCCGCGATACGCAGGATGCCTCCCAGACCCAAGCTGGCACCAGTGCCACCTCGGGCTGGTTTGATAGTGCCAATGGAGTCCCACAATCTGCCATCAAGGACTCGGGGCTGGTGACTTTTTGTTTCAGAGGGAAAGGCCCGTTGTTTGTGTTTGGGGCCATAGGCCCGGAGTGGCCGGGTTGGCTCCTGAAAATCCAGCGATACGCAGTATGCCTCCCCGGCCCAAGCTGGCACCAGTGCCAATTCGGGCTGGTTTGATAGTGCCAACGGAGTCCCACAATCTGCCATCAAGGACCGGGGCTGGTGACTTTTGTTTCAGAGGGAAAGGCCCGTTGTTTATATTTGGGGGCCATAGGTCCCGAGTGTCCGGCTGGCTCCTGAAAAATCGGGCGATACAGGGAATGCTTCCCAGACCCAAGCTGGCACCAGTGCCAACTCCGGTGGGTTTGATAGTGCCAACAAAGTCCCACAATCTGCCATCAGGAACCGGGGCTGGTGACTTTTGTTTCAGGGAAAGGCCCGTTGTTTATGTTTGGGGTTCATAGGCCCGGAGTGACCCGGCTGGCTCCTGAAAATCCGCGATACTCAGGATGCCTCCCAGACCCCAGCTGGCACCAGTGCCAAGTCGGGCTGGTTTGATAGTGCCAACGGAGTCCCACAATCTGCCATCAAGGACCGGGGCTGGTGACTTTTGTTTCAGAGGAAAGGCCCGTTGTTTATGTTTGGGGCCATAGGCTCCGGAGTGGCCGGCTGGCTCCTGAAAATCGGGCGATACGCAGGATGCCTCCCAGACCCAAGCTGGCACCAGTGCCAACTCGGGCTGGTTTGATAGTGCCAACGGAGTCCCACAATCTTCCATCAAGGACCGGGGCTGGTGACTTTTGTTTCAGAGGGAAAGGCCCGTTGTTTATGTTTGGGGGCCATAGGTCCCGGAGTGGCCCGGTTGGCTCCTGAAAATCCGCGATACAGGGAATGCTTCCCAGACCCAAGCTGGCACCAGTGCCAACTCGGGCTGGTTTGATAGTGCCAACGGAGTCCCACAATCTGCCATGAAGGCCCGGGCCTGGTGACGTTTTGTTTCAGAGGGAAAGGCCCGTTGTTTATGTTTGGGGCCATAGGAAAGGCCTGGCTCCCTGAAAATGTTTGCAGGATGCCTCCCAGACCCAGCTGGCACCAGTGCCAACTCGGGCTGGTTTGATAGTGCCAACGGAGTCCCACAATCTGCCATCAAGGACGGGGCTGGTGACTTTTGTTTCAGAGGAAAGGCCCGCTGTTTATGTTTGGGGCCATAGGCCCGGAGTGGCCGGCTGGCTCCTGAAAATCCAGATACGCAGGATGCCTCCCAGACCCAAGCTGGCACCAGTGCCAACTTGGGCTGGTTTGATAGTGCCAATGGAGTCCCACAATCTGCCATCAAGGACCGGGGCTGGTGAGTTTTGTTTCAGAGGGAAAGGCCCGTTGTTTATGTTTTGGGGCCATAGGCCCGGAGTGGCCGGGCTGGCTCCTGAAAATCGGGCGATACGCAGGATGCCTCCCAGACCCAAGCTGGCACCAGTGCCAACTCGGGCTGGTTTGATAGTGCCAACGGAGTCCCACAATCTTCCATCAAGGACCGGGGCTGGTGACTTTTGTTTCAGAGGGAAAGGCCCGTTGTTTATGTTTGGGGGCCATAGGCCCGAGTAGCCGGCTGGCTCCTGAAAATCCGCTATACGCAGGATGCCTCCCAGACCCAAGCTGGCACCAGTGCCAACTCGGGCTGGTTTGATAGTGCCAACGGAGTCCCACAATCTGCCATCAAGGACCGGGGCTGGTGACTTTTGTTTCAGACGGAAAGGCCCGTTGTTTTGTTTGGGGCCATAGGCCGGGAGTGGCCGGGCTGGCTCCTGAAAATCCGGCGATACGCAGGATGCCTCCCAGACCCAAGCTGGCACCAGTGCCAACTCGGGCTGGTTTGATAGTGCCAACGGAGTCCCACAATCTGCCATCAAGGACCGGGGCTGGTGACTTTTGTTTCAGAGGGAAAGGCCCGTTGTTTATGTTTGGGGCCATAGGCCGGGAGTGGCCGGCTGGCTCCTGAAAATCCGCTGATACGCAGGATGCCTCCCAGACCCAAGCTGGCACCAGTGCCAACTTGGGCTGGTTTGATAGTGCCAACGGAGTCCCACAATCTGCCATCAAGGACCGGGGCTGGTGACTTTTGTTTCAGAGGGAAAGGCCCGTTGTTTATGTTTGGGGCCATAGGCCGGAAGTGCCCGGCTGGCTCCTGAAAATCCGGGCGATACGCAGGATGCCTCCCAGACCCAAGCTGGCACCAGTGCCAACTCGGGCTGGTTTGATAGTGCCAACGGAGTCCCACAATCTGCCATCAAGAACCGGGGCTGGTGAGTTTTGTTTCAGAGGGAAAGGCCCGTTGTTTATGTTTGGGGCCATAGGCCCGAGTGGCCGGGCTGGCTCCTGAAAATCGGGCGATACGCAGGATGCCTCCCAGACCCAAGCTGGCACCAGTGCCAACTCGGGCTGGTTTGATAGTGCCAACGGAGTCCCACAATCTGCCATCAAGGACCGGGGCTGGTGTATTTTGTTTCAGAGGAAAGGCCCGTTGTTTATGTTTGGGGCCATAGGGTCCGAGTGGCCGGCTGGCTCCTGAAAATCGGGCGATACGCAGGATGCCTCCCAGACCCAAGCTGGCACCAGTGCCAACTCGGGCTGGTTTGATAGTGCCAACGGAGTCCCACAATCTGCCATCAAGGACCGGGGCTGGTGACTTTTGTTTCAGAGGGAAAGGCCCGTTGTTTATGTTTGGGACCATAGGCTGGGAGTGGCCGGGCTGGCTCCTGAAAATCGGGCGATACAGGGGATGCCTCCCAGACCCAAGCTGGCACCAGTGCCAACTCAGGCTGGTTTGATAGTGCCAATGGAGTCCCACAATCTGCCATCAAGAACCAGGGCTGGTGAGTTTTGATTCAGAGGGAAAGGCCCGTTGTTTATGTTTGGGGGCCATAGGCGGGAAGTGGCCGGCTGGCTCCTGAAAATCGGCGAGACGCAGGATGCCTCCCAGACCCAAGCTGGCACCAGTGCCAACTCGGGCTGGTTTGATAGTGCCAACGGAGTCCCACAATCTGCCATCAAGAACCAGGGCTGATGAATTTTGTTTCAGAGGGAAGGCCCGTTGTTTATGTTTGGGGCAATTGGGCGGGTTGCCTCCTGAAAATCGGGCGATACGCAGGATGCCTCCCAGTCCCAAGCTGGCACCAGTGCCAACTCGGGCTTGTTTGATAGTGCCAACGGAGTCCCACAATCTGCCATCAAGGACCGGGGCTGGTGACTTTTGTTTCAGAGGGAAAGGCCCGTTGTTTGTGTTTGGGGGCCATAGGTCTGGAGTGGCCAGCTGGCTCCTGAAAATCGTCCAAGATCAGGATGCCTCCCAGAGCCAAGCTGGCACCAGTGCCAACTCGGGCTGGTTTGATAGTGCCCATGGAGTCCCACAATCTGCCATCAAGAACCAGGGCTGGTGAGTTTTGATTCAGAGGGAAAGGCCCGTTGTTTATGTTTGGGGCCATAGGCCCGGAGTGGCCCGGCTGGCTCCTGAAAATCGGCGATACGCAGGATGCCTCCCAGACCCAAGCTGGCACCAGTGCCAACTCGGGCTGGTTTGATAGTGCCAACGGAGTCCCTGCAATCTGCCATCAAGGACCGGGCCTGGTCCGTTTTGTTTTCCCAGGAAAGGCCCGTTGTTTAGGTTTGGGGGCCATAGGCCGGGAGTGGCCGGCTGGCTCCTGAAAATCCGCGATACGCAGGATGCCTCCCAGACCCAAGCTGGCACCAGTGCCAACTCGGGCTGGTTTGATAGTGCCAACGGAGTCCCACAATCTGCCATCAAGGGCCAGGCCTGGTGACTTTGGTTTCAGAGGGAAAGGCCCGTTGTTTATGTTTGGGGACCATAGGCCGGAGGGGCTGGGCTGGCTCCTGAAAATCGGCGAGACGCCAGGATGCCTCCCAGACCCAAGCTGGCACCAGTGCCAACTTCGGGCTGGTTTGATAGTGCCAACGGAGTCCCACAATCTGCCATCACGGACCGGGGCTGGTGACTTTTGTTTCAGACGGAAAGGCCCGTTGTTTTTGTTTGGGGGCCATAGGCCGGGAGTGGCCGGCTGGCTCCTGAAAATCGGGCGACACGCAGGATGCCTCCCTGACCCGAGCTGGCACCAGTGCCAACTCGGGCTTGTTTGATAGTGCCAACAGAGTCCCACAATCTGCCATCAAGGACCGGGGCTGGTGAGTTTTGTTTCAGAGGGAAAGGCCCGTTGTTTATGTTTGGGGGCCATAGGCCCGAGTGGCCGGCTGGCTCCTGAAAATCCGCGACACGCAGGATGCCTCCCAGACCCAAGCTGGCACCAGTGCCAACTCGGGCTGGTTTGATAGTGCCAACGGAGTCCCACAATCTGCCATCAAGGACCGGGCTGGTGACTTTTGTTTCAGAGGGAAAGGCCCGTTGTTTATGTTTGGGGGCCATAGGCCCGGAGTGGCTGGCTGGCTCCTGAAAATCCGCGATACGCAGGATGCCTCCCAGACCCAAGCTGGCACCAGTGCCAACTCGGGCTGGTTTGATAGTGCCAACGGAGTCCCACAATCTGCCATCAAGGACTGGGGCTGGTGACTTTTGTTTCAGAGGGAAAGGCCCGTTGTTTATGTTTGGGGCCATAGGTCCCCGAGTGGCCGGGCTGGCTCCTGAAAATCCGCGATACAGGGATGCCTTCCCAGACCCAAGCTGGCACCAGTGCCAACTCGGGCTGGTTTGATAGTGCCAACGGAGTCCCACAATCTGCCATCAAGGACCGGGGTTGGTGAGTTTTGTTTCAGAGGGAAAGGCCCGTTGTTTATGTTTAGGGGCCATAGGCCCGGAGTGGCCGGCTGGATCCTGAAAATCCGCGATACGCAGGATGCCTCCCAGACCCAAGCTGGCACCAGTGCCAACTCGGGCTGGTTTGATAGTGCCAACGGAGTCCCACAATCTGCCATCAAGGACCGGGGCTGGTGACTTTTTGTTTCAGAGGGAAAGGCCCGTTGTTTATGTTTGGGGTCATAGGCCCAGAGTGGCCGGCTGACTCCTGAAAATCGCCATACGCAGGATGCCTCCCAGACCCAAGCTGGCACCAGTGCCAACTTCGGCTTGTTTGATAGTGCCAACGGAGTCCCACAATCTGCCATCAAGGACCGGGGTTGGTGAGTTTTGTTTCAGAGGGAAAGGCCCGTTGTTTATGTTTGGGGCCATAGGCCCGGGAGTGGCCGGCTGGCTCCTGAAAATCGGCGATACGTTAGGATGCCTCCCAGACCCAAGCTGGCACCAGTGCCAACTCGGGCTGGTTTGATAGTGCCAACGGAGTCCCACAATCTGCCATCAAGGACCGGGCTGGTGAGTTTTGTTTCAGAGGGAAAGGCCCGTTGTTTATGTTTGGGGGCCATAGGCCCGAGTGGCCGGCTGGCTCCTGAAAATCGGAGATACGCAGGATGCCTCCCAGACCCAAGCTGGCACCAGTGCCAACTCGGGCTGGTTTGATAGTGCCAACGGAGTCCCACAATCTGCCATCAAGGACCGGGGCTGGTGAGTTTTGTTTCAGAGGAAAGGCCCGTTGTTTATGTTTGGGGCCATAGGCCCGAGTGGCCGGCTGGCTCCTGAAAATCGGGCGATACGCAGGATGCCTCCCTAGACCCAAGCTGGCACCAGTGCCAACTTCGGGCTGGTTTGATAGTGCCAACGGAGTCCCACAATCTGCCATCAAGGACCGGGGCTGGTGAGTTTTGTTTCAGAGGGAAAGGCCCGTTGTTTATGTTTGGGGCCATAGGCCCAGAGTGGCGGGCTGGCTCCTGAAAATCGGGCGATACGCAGGATGCCTCCCAGACCCAAGCTGGCACCAGTGCCAACTTCGGCTGGTTTGATAGTGCCAACGGAGTCCCACAATCTGCCATCAAGGACCGGGGCTGGTGACTTTTTGTTTCAGAGGGAAAGGCCCGTTGTTTATGTTTGGGGCCATAGGCCGGGAGTGGCCGGCTGGCTCCTGAAAATCCGCGCGATACGCAGGATGCCTCCCAGACCCAAGCTGGCACCAGTGCCAACTCGGGCTGGTTTGATAGTGCCAACGGAGTCCCACAATCTGCCATCAAGGACCGGGGCTGGTGAGTTTTGTTTCAGAGGGAAAGGCCCGTTGTTTATGTTTGGGGCCATAGGCCCGGAGTGGCCGGGCTGGCTCCTGAAAATCGGGCGATACGCAGGATGCCTCCCAGACCCAAGCTGGCACCAGTGCCAACCTCGGGCTGGTTTGATAGTGCCAATGGAGTCCCACAATCTGCCATCAAGGACCGGGGCTGGTGAGTTTTGTTTCAGAGGGAAAGGCCCATTGTTTATGTTTGGGGGCCATAGGCCCGGAGTGGCCGGCTGGCTGGCTCCTGAAAATCCGGGCGATACGCAGGATGCCTCCCCCAGACCCAAGCTGGCACCAGTGCCAACTCGGGCTGGTTTGATAGTGCCAACGGAGTCCCACAATCTGCCATCAAGGACCGGGGCTGGTGACTTTTGTTTCAGAGGGAAAGGCCCGTTGTTTATGTTTGGGGCCATAGGTCGAGTGGCCGGGCTGGCTCCTGAAAATCCGCGATACAGGGGAATGCTTCCCAGACCCAAGCTGGCACCAGTGCCAACTCCGGGGGTGGGTTTGATAGTGCCAACAAAGTCCTACAATCTGCCATCAGGAACGGGGGCTGGTGACTTTTGTTTCAGAGGGAAAGGCCCGTTGTTTATGCGTGGGGTTCTTTGGCCCGGAGTGGCCGGCTGGCTCCTGAAAATCCGCGATACGCAGGATGCCTCCCAGACCCCAGCTGGCACCAGTGCCAACTCGGGCTGGTTTGACAGTGCCAACGGAATCCTGCAATCTGCCATCGGGAACCGGGGCTGGTGACTTTTGTTTTCCAGAGGGAAAGGCCCGTTCTTTAAGTTTGGGGCCATAGGCCCAGAGTGGCCGGCTGGCTCCTGAAAATCCGCGATACAGAGGATGCTTTCCCAGACCCAAGCTGGCACCAGTGCCAACTTGGTCTGGTTTGATAGTGCCAACGGAGTCCCACAATCTGCCATCAAGGACCGGGGTTGGTGAGTTTTGTTTCAGAAGGGAAAGGCCTCTATTTATTTCAGGGGTCCTGTGGCCCGGAGTGGCCGGCTGGCTCCTGAAAAATCCGCGACACGCAGGATGCCTCCCAGACCCAAGCTGGCAGCAGTGCCAACTCGGGCTGGCTTGATAGTGCCAACGGAGTCCCACAATCTGCCATCAAGGACCGGGGCTGGTGACTTTTGTTTCTGAGGGAAAGGCCCGTTGTTTATGTTTGGGGGCCATAGGCCGGGAGTGGCCGGCTGGCTCCTGAAAATCGCGATACGCTGGATGCCTCCCAGACCCGAAGCTGGCACCAGTGCCAAACTTGGGCTGGTTTGATAGTACCAACGGAGTCCCACAATCTGCCATCACGGACCGGGGCTGGTGAGTTTTGTTTCAGATTGAAAGGCCCGTTGTTTATGTTTGGGGCCATAGGCGGGAGTGCCCGGCTGGCTCCTGAAAATCGGGCGACACGCAGGATGCCTCCCAGACCCAAGCTGGCACCAGTGCCAACTCGGGCTGGTTTGATAGTGCCAACGGAGTCCCACAATCTGCCATCAAGGACCGGGGCTGGTGACTTTTTGTTTCAGAGGGAAAGGCCCGTTGTTTATGTTTGGGGGCCATAGGCTCGGAGTAGCAAGCTGGCTCCTGAAAATCCGCGAGACGCAGGATGCCTCCCAGACCCAAGCTGGCACCAGTGCCACCTCGGGCTGGTTTGATAGTGCCAATGGAGTCCCACAATCTGCCATCAAGGACTCTGGCTGGTGACTTTTGTTTCAGAGGGAAAGGCCCGTTGTTTGTGTTTGGGGCCATAGGCCGGAGTGGCCGGGCTGGCTCCTGAAAATCCGCGATCACGCAGGATGCCTCCCCGCCCAATTTGGCACCAGTGCCAATTCGTGCTGGTTTGATAGTGCCAACGGAGTCCCACAATCTGCCATCAAGGACCGGGGCTGGTGACTTTTGTTTCAGAGGGAAAGGCCCGTTGTTTATATTTGGGGGCCATAGGTCCCAGAGTGGTCCGGGCTGGCTCCTGAAAATCCGCGATACAGGGAATGCTTCCCAGACCCAAGCTGGCACCAGTGCCAACTCCGGTGGGTTTGATAGTGCCAACAAAGTCCTACAATCTGCCATCAGGAACCGGGGCTGGTGACTTTTGTTTCAGGCGGAAACGACCGTTGTTTATGCGTGGGGTTCTTTGGCCCGGAGTGGCCGGCTGGCTCCTGAAAATCCGCGATACTCAGGATGCCTCCCAGACCCCAGCTGGCACCAGTGCCAAGTCGGGCTTGCTTGATAGTGCCAACGGAGTCCCACAATCTGCCATCAAGGACCGGGGCTGGTGACTTTTGTTTCAGAGGGAAAGGCCCGTTGTTTATGTTTGGGGGCCATAGGCCCGAGTGGCCGGGCTGGCTCCTGAAAATCGGGCGATACGCAGGGATGCCTCCCCGACCAAGCTGGCACCAGTGCCAACTCGGGCTGGTTTGATAGTGCCAACGGAGTCCCACAATCTTCCATCAAGGACCGGGGCTGGTGACTTTTTGTTTCAGAGGGAAAGGCCCGTTGTTTATGTTTGGGGCCATAGGTCCCAGAGTGGCCGGCTGGCTCCTGAAAATCCGCGATACAGGGAATGCTTCCCAGACCCAAGCTGGCACCAGTACCAACTCCGTTGGGTTTGATAGTGCCAATGGAGTCCCACAATCTTCCATGAAGGCCCGTCCCACACAATCGCCATCAAGAACCGGGCTGGTGAGTTTTGTTTCAGAGGGAAGGCCCTTGTT